>NC_143562.1:23501052-23656973 GCF_054136105.1 Typopeltis vanoorti | reverse complement strand
TGGAAGTCATCGGATTGTGCAGGATGTCTGATATATATACAGAAAACAGCAATGGAGCCAGTAGAGATCCCTGGCACTCCAGCAAAGATATGGCGCTGGGACGATGTAGAACCGTTAATTTTAACTTGCATTGATGTATTCTGAAGATATGAATGGATTAGATCAGTGTTTCTCAAACTTCAGATATCCGCGGACCCCTTCTTAAATTTTCATTATTACCAAGTACCTCTAATTAATTAATTCACAAATTAATTAATTAATTCAAAAATTACCTAATTAATTAAAATTAATTAATTAAGACGAATAAATTAATTAAAATTAATAAATTAATTTAAAATATTAAAAATTAATATCTATTTTATTTGAATTTATATGTTCATGTAAACAAAAAATATGATTTATTTTTAATAGAACAAACTTTATAAAGATACTATAAAGTTTTACTTGAAATAATTTATCATCAATGAGAGGAGTGAAATTGCTTATGGTGAGATAAAATTTCAGAAAAATTTGGCTCTATAGTTGTTAATTTCAATCTCAGATGCGGTTCGACATCTATAATGCGATTCCTCTTCTTCGTCTGAATATCTACAAGGGCCGAAAATCCAACTTCGCACAGATATGAACTTGGAAATAGAAAAACGAACCTTAGAGCTTTATCTGTTAATTCAGGAAATGCATTCTGTATTTGTAGCCAAAATGATGATAACGTATTCTCGCTGTATTTATTTTTTAGGAAACCATCAGATGCTAGTTCTAAAAGTTGTTCTTCTTCTATTGACGATGGACCCTTTGGCATAAATTTGTTTTTATTGAAAGGGTATCTCATCCACTCAATATTAATGTCCAATTCAGGGAAATACTTTTCTAGATTCATTTGTAAGCTTTTTAAATGCTGCATGATAGTAATTTTCACAACATCATCAATTTGTTCATTTGAACTTGCGAGCAATTCATGAAGCGATGGAAACGCGTCAAATTCTCCATTACCAACCCGCTTTTGCGATAATTACATTTTTGCCAACGTGGCGTTCACTTTATCTTAGACATGAAATATAGAAATTTCCTTGCCTTATAAAGATAAATTAAGACTATTTAATACAGTAAATATATCTTCCAGGTATGCTAATTGACTGAGCCATTTCCAATTATGTAAATACTTTTTCAATTCAAACTTTTCATCAAGAAAAACTTGTAGTTCATTCCGAAGTTTAAATAAATGAGTAAGAACTTTTCCACGAGAAAGCCAACGAACATCGGTATGGAAAAGAAGTTGTGTATAGTTGCTTCCCATTTCTTTGCAAAGTTGAGAGAAAAGTCTGGCATTTAAAGGACGGCCTTGAATATAATTTATGATTTTTACAACTTCATCAAGAACTTTTCTTAGGTCTGTAGACATCATATGTGTAGCCAAAGCCTCCCTGTGTATGCAGCAGTGTGTCGACTTTGCATTTAGTGCAACAGCTTGAATCCTTGAAACAAGCCTTTTTTAGATCCGACCATGGATTTCGCTCCGTCCGTGCTTATTCCAACACAACTTTTCCAATCAAGCTTGTTTTGATGCATAAAGGTATTTATGCTGTTGAATATTTCTTCTCCTGTTGTATGTTCTGGCAAGGGTTGGCAATATAAAAGGTCGTCATGAATTTTTTTATTTTTTTTTTCGTACCTAACGAACCCTAGAAGATTTGCAAAATTTGTAATGTCGGTGGATTCATCTACCTGCAACGCATAATCTTACGTATATCGGATAACAATGTTTGTTTTATATTTTCGGCCATTTCAGTGATTCTTGGATGAACGGTACTATTTGAAAGACAAATCCTATCAAAAGATCTTTTTGCATTATCTCCGATCATAATTTCCGCTATTATTTTTGCTGCAGGCTTGACCAAAGTTTCACCAATTGTTTCCGCTGCACCACTTTTTGCTATTAATAGCGACACACGATATGAAGCTTCTAAAGCCTTCATGTTTTCACCTGCTGACACGATCGACATCACTTTTTCAGATTCTTTTAAATTTTTTAGTTTATTTTGAAAAAATTCGACAGTTTTGTCCTTGCGTTCATTATATTTCGATTCAAAATGGCGATTTAAATTACATGGTTTCATGCTTTCATTTTTTTTAAAGTTTCACCGCAAATAATGGAATAGGTTCCTCTTCATTTCCCGTCCATGAAAATCCACATTTCAAGTAATTTAAATCGTACTTACGAAGTTTTCTCATCTTCTTCCTAGTTGGTTCTTTAGAGATGTCAGACGACACACACTTATCAATTTCACTTGATCCAGATACAATATCAACATTTTCTTGTTGCTGACAGCTACTTGTATCTACTATGTTCCTCTCTTTTGCGCATTTTAAAAATCCAGTCTATAACCAGTGATCCACACTTAAGAATTTGAAAGCTAAAAAAAATTACCGTATTTAACGAACAGTCCTTCAACAAATGCCTAGTGAAAGCAGAACTCGAATGTGGGTGATGAGATTATTGTGGGTAATTATCTCATCACCTACAATCTAAAATCCAGATGAAGGGATAAAGAGTCAAGGACTCAGTCCATCAACCAATTAAGTTCAAAGTTAGTACATAATAATAATTTGTGAGTTCAACGTATCTCATCATTGGCCTGTGGAGTAAGATAGGCTGAGAGTCAGCAGATAGTAGGAGAGGAAATAAAGATAGAGTGCATAGTGGTAGAGTAGATGAAAGAGGCCTCAGCTGACCTGTTTTAGCTGTTGACCCCCCAGGGGTGCTTCTAAAACGGTCGTTGATTTTTCGCTTTTAAAAAGGAAAAATCCTGAAAAGGAAAAAAAAAAGGAGAGACTAAGCAAATTTAACAAGTGTAAATAAATCTAAAGACTATGTGGAAGACAATTCTATAGAGGAATGAGTTTGCCGAGCAAACCCAGAACAGTATAACCAGGAAAAGAAGGGAGATGACCTGGCCCGGAAGACCCCGCCCTGAAAAGGGCTTGGGACCACCTCGATGTTGGCCTTCGCAGTCCGGGTTTGTTCAGGTCAACCCCAACCTGGGGACAGAAAAAACTTTTAACTGTGAAAGGACTAGACCTACCTGTGGGTTAAACGCTAATCAGGAAGGAAGATCGAGTAGCGTCAACACCTACAACTTGAAGGTGTTATAGGTGCAGACACAACTGGATTCCGCCCTGTATGATCTGGCAGATGGTTGGTGGATCGCACCATCTCCTCAGGAACCACTCTTCACCCTGCAAGTACCTCTCCTGATCCAGGAAGCGGCGGAGGTAGGCTGAGAGACAGTTCTTAACACGGAGATAGATGCGATCCCCCTCGTTAAGAAGGTGTTTTTTCCTGATTTTCCAAATGTGGTGCTTAATCACATTTATTAGGAAAATCAGGTGTTTCTTGTTTTTGGTTACTGGGGGAGGAAACTGTTGAAAGACTATTTCGGCGAATGTGAGCGCTGGGATCGCAAGCACCTCAGCCAGTCTGTGCCAAACACGCTGTGCTGGCGGGCAGTGAAAGAAGAGGTGCCCTACGGTTTCTATCGCACCGCAGACGTCGCAGAAGGGGTTGCATGGTCGCGGGTTGTCAGCTGATTTTACCAGTTTCACCGGGAGTCTGCCGTAGGCGATTCTCCAGGCTAAGTCCCGATGAAATGGTTGCCCCCAGCTGTTTTTTATGTTGGTGAACAGCACCTCTTCGTTTGTGCCCAGATTGGGTTTTTCCCAGTCAAAGCTGTCAAAAATTTTCCAGTACAGCTTGTTTGGGCTGAGCTGAAGCACTCGAACTCCATCCGTTGCAAATTTTTTAAAAAGTTTACATATTGTGTAGTACCACTCCGGCACCGTCTCCGCACATGGTCCGGCGTGGCCAGCGATCCCGAAGTAGGGTAGGAAAAATCCTAAGAAGTATTTAATCAGATTGCCGGAAGGGTGATTTGATGCCAGTGCTTTCCGTATGGTCTGAGCAGTGTTGGTTAGGTGGCAGTATTTGAGGATTGGCAGGGCGAATCCCCCTTGTGTGGGGGGAAGATGGAGAAATGCCCTGCGCACCTCGTGTTTCCTGTTGTTCCAGAAAAAATTAGTGATATGTTTGTGAATGGCGTTGTCTTGTGTGTCTGTTATGTTTGTGAGGTTGATGGTGTGCAGTAACATCGGTTTTAGGACTGTTTTGATGACTGTTGCTCTACCTTCGAATGATAGGTAGTTGGGACTGAAGGGTTTGAGTTTTTCGCGACACATTTCTATTAAGTGTTGTGTTTGCAACACTGGGGTCTCTAGGAAGGGAATTCCTAGTATTGTTAATGGGCCGGTTGTGGGTTTCAGACCATATGGAAGACTGGCAGGATCGAATTTCCCATAAATTTTGATTCTTGTTTTTTCTGGGTTGGTGTGAAGACCACTGAGCACGCTGAACTCTCGCAGTATGCCGAAGAAGATGTAAATCGATTCGGAATCCCTAAGGGTTCCGACAATGTCCTCGGCATATGCGAAAGTTTTGCTCTGTTTGGAGCCTGAGGGTAGCGGTATTCCTCTTACTGCGCGCGTCTCATCAATGTTTTTTAGAAGAGGCTCTAGTACTAAAGAGAAAAGAAAGGGGCTAAGGGGGCAGCCTTGCCGAACCCCTCTGCGTATGGGAATGGGTTCTGAAAGAAATCCATTAATCGCAATTTGCGTTGTTGTTTTACTGTACATGCTTTTGATTGCTTCCCTTACGCAGGCCGCCACTCCGACTTTCTCTAGGATATAGTGCAGGAAGTTGTGCTTTGCACTATCGAACGCTTTATCTAAGTCTACTGATACGAGTGCAAGTGGGAGTTCCTTGTTCGTCACAAAGCGAAGAAGGTCTCTTATCAGGAAGAGGTTGAGCGCCATCGATCTTCCCGGAACTCCGTATACTTGAGTGCTGGTTAGCACATTCCCAATGCCCAACTTCAGACGGTTACAAATCACTCTTGCGAATAATTTGTAGTCTGTGTTAGTCAAGGAAATGGGCCTCCAGCTACCCATGCTATTCAGGTCTCTCCCTTTCTTGGGGATGAAAATTGTGTACCCGCTAACGAAGTCAGCAGGCACGTCACCAGTGAATAGGAAGCTGTTGAATAGTGAGACCAGGATAGGCAAGATGAAGTTCCAGGCTGAGCGATAGAGCTCAACGCCTAGCCCATCCAGGCCAGGGGTTTTCCGTAGCTTAAGCTGTTTATAGGCTCGAGTAACCTCTTCCGAAGTGATTGGTCTCTTTTGAAGAGTTCTGAGGTGTTCAGGCATGTTGTCAATGTTCCACATTCCGAGGTCGCCTGTCTCCTCAGCTTCGTCGGAATAGGTTCTCGTGTAATGCTGGGAAAATTGCCTCAAGATGTCTCCCGTGGTTGTGAGTGTTTGCCCGTTAGCATGAATTTGCCGAACCGCTTTCCCGTCTTGTGCTGCTATGCGCTGCCGGTTATAAAAAGCGGCCGAAGGTGTTTCCGCCTGCCGGAGAAACAATCTGGTGCGAAAATCGAGCTCGGCGACTTTTTTTCGTCGAAGTGCCTCGAGTTCGATTTCCACGGCTTTAATAAGCGAATCGCTAGGAATACCGTTTCTCTGGTTAGCCTGGTACCACCCTAGCTCTCAGTACAGCTCTCTCATTTTTTTCCTTTGCGCGTGAGCTCTTTCTCTGGAGATGTTTTGGAAAAGCTCTTTTGCCTCGGTTTTGAACTGGGCCCACGCGTCCCAGTCCCAGTGGGCCCTTTTCCTTCCTTCGCATAGCAGCTGCAAATCCTTGCTATAAATTTTGGGGAAGCTTGGAGGCATTTTCCAGGGCCCTCTTGATGTTTCTACGACCTCGGGTAGTTCGATGTTCATCAGAACCATTTGATGGTCTGTTATCGAGCTACCAACCGCTATATGCCTGACCGAGATAACTCGTGGCCCAAGGTTCCTGGAAATATATATATATATATATAAATATAAAGTAAAGGCGGTCTAGTCGCGTTGCGACTCCTCCACTCGCTCATGTGGTACCCACTGTATCTGGTACATATATGTATACATATATATATATACATATATATACATATGTATACTGGCTTAAAGGGCCGAAGCAAGAATGCTTTTCATCTTCCCCGTTATCTGTAGCGGACAGTGTATGGATAAGATGTTATTGCGCTATTAAAGCTCTGATCATGGCAGAAGGGTAACAGCAATAGCCGAGCCTCAGTTAGAACTTCATTGGCTACAGCATTGCCATCCATTACCCTCCAAGTGTATTGGATTCCTATGATTCACCTGTATATATTGGATTCCTATGATTCCACGTAACGATTGTTATATATATAAAAATTTCATTTTCTAATAAAAGGTGTCTTTGTAAAACTCTATTTATAACAAACTTTTTTTAAAAATTGAAAATTTTTAGAAGTTTTTTGTATATTGTATATTAATTGAAATCTTTTTATATAATGAATACTGTTTTGAGCAAAAAGTAAAATTACATTTATTGTTATATCATTAAGATGCTATTTCAGTGGCATATGCAAACGATTAATATCGCTATTCGGATACAATAGCTGTAATGAGATGATAAAAATGAAAGAAAAACATATATTTTGGATTTAGAAATTGATTAGAAATTTGGTCTTTGTATTAGGAAAACAATAAATTATTACTACAGTTACTGAAGTCATTACTTTTTATCTGCTTATTTTAGATTAATTTTATCGATAATTTTACTCATTAGGCTTAGCAATTATTTCCAATACAGTGGAATACTAGAGTGCTGGAAATAGACTGTCTGTAGTCATAAATTATACGATTGGAAAACAGAAAGTCGTCGTGATCTTACGAAGCTAAACTACTGTATAAACTTCTTCATCAAGTTAGCTATTTACAGCACAAATAAAACTAGACAAAGAGAAAATCCGCTTGCAGTACGAAAACGTAGCGTGAATTCTAATTTTGTCGGACTTCTGCAAAAGATAAATTACTTTGCTGCTCCGATTGACAGCGGGAATAGGCTTGTAGCATTCCTTTCTGCAACTTTGGCTGAAGACAAATTTCGAAGTATTAATTTAGAATGACATTCTTGAATTCGGGGGATGTTATTAATGAGAAAGGACTCGTTTTAACTTCCCTATAATTAGCTCGCTTTGTCTAAGACTTAATGGGAGTTTGGACAGTGTATTTGCTTACCGTAATCATCCCCACTGTTTCGGTGCACTTACTTAAAGGGTGTCCATTTTTAATGGAATCAAAAAATACCTTTCACTTGCTCGTTATCAGACGGTGCATGTTAATAAAATGGTGATCTATTATCGGAAATAAATTCTGCTATAGGAACACACACACACGCAAGCCCACACATACATTTTCAATGAGCGCTGTTTAAAGAAAATAAATTTATTATTGATAAAATAGTTACTTAAAAACATTTCTGTAGTTTGTTGGTATAATTATTCCCAAAGGAACTAGAGAGAGAGAGAGAGAGAACGTGTTAATTCCTCTTCCATTATTCTGTGGTTCACCAGTAAACGAAAAAAATATGAAACTTATGATTCATCCAACTACTAAGAATTCTATTCATCTTAGGAGTTGGAAGGACACTGCAATATGCACCCTTTGAGTGGAAAAGACCTGGATTCGATTCTCGTTAAACCTGAGAAATTTTTACATTTTTTTTTTGAGCCAGTCTTATACTTAGAGATAACGGGAGCCATTTTATAATATAGACTAGACACCCTATTCATTTCGATTTTGTTTCGGAATCCACAGTATGGATTCACATCTCTCATCCAGAGATAGTTGTAGCAAGTTTTTTTCGATTACAAAGTGAATTATGTTTTACAAGAAATCCTATTCTTTCATTATATTTTAACAAAGCACGAGAGGTAACTTCAGGATAGGCTATTTTAATAGACAGGCTAACTTGACATCAAACTGACCGAGTAAACAATCGAAAAAAAAAAAAAAAATTGACATGACTATCTCTGATCCAGAGTATTTGAATACAGCAATACCATTTTTCCTATTCTTATACGAAAATATGATTAATATGAGGCGTACAGACAAATCGGCCTTCAGAACACCCGCAATTGTATAATATATATATATATATATATATATATATATATATATACAATTATTTACTATATTTATATATATAATAATAATAATGTCAATTATTATTATATATATAAATATAGTAAATAAATATATATAGTAAATAATTGAAACAAGTCAATTATTTTCTTTTACGAAGAATTAAATCAAATTTCTAATAAAAAAAAGAAAAAAGAAAATAAAGCATGAAATCAAAACAATTTTTACTTCATGTTCTTTTCAAGAGATTAAATATACTCAGTGTGTTCTTGGAAAATTCACTATATTGTCAACAATTAAAAGTAAAATTAAATTCATTCAACCATAACTGAAATTAAATAATTTAAAAAAAAAAAACTGAGTCAAATTTGGAAGAAAAAAAAGTTACATGACACAAAATTCCTTGGAAACAAGCAGTTTTTTTCTGTTCCTTTTCAAATGCAGCATAAATATTTTCTCCCTTTTCTAATCACATGCTTTAAATGAAAAATTAAATTAAAAATTAAGCATCGATTTTACAAAAAAAAAAAAAAAATTAAAAAAATTATGGATGGTGTAATACAGGGCTATAAGCTCTGATCATGGCAGGAGGATAATAGCAATAGCCGAGTCTCAGTTAAAACTTCATTAGCTACAGCATTGCCACCAATTGCCACCTGGGTACCTATTTTATTTTATTTTAATCGCCTCGTACGACATGCATGGGCTACAGTGGGGGGGGGGCTATTCTTGTTCCGGCCACCACACGAGGTCCTTCATCATTTTATTTCTGTTATCTAATTAATATACAAAAATATTATTAATAAATGAAGGTGTAGCATTGAAAGATTAATATTTTTGATAATTATTAGATTTTTGAAAAATTACTATATAACATTTATGATATTAATAAATAATATTATATAATAAAATATATGATATTTATCTATTATATATGCTGTATTTTTATATGTCACCGAATTCCAGTATTTTAAACAATATTTTAATTTTTGAAACACGATCTTTCAAAAATGAAGCGTAGCGCCATCTTACGTCAAGTAAAGTAATTGTAATTGTATTTAAATTTCTTTCAAATAATAAAATATAAGGATTACATAGTAATATAGAAAATATATATTTGCAAATCTCGTTAGATAATTTACACATCTGTAACTGCATGAAATATTTTGATTTTGAATATTTATTATGAATAGTAATGTATGACAGATGATTGAAATGCATAGTTTGCATAGTTGATATTTCTCTCTCTTTTTTGTTTTCTTTATAAATCTTTCGTAACGCCCTCTAACAGCTTGAACTATAAGCTGTGCCATCTAACAACGTCAGAGGAATTATACCTTGAAACTGCTAATACTATGCATGAATACTACGAGTATAGAAAATAGCACATAACTCACATAAATAAATAAATAAATAAATAAAATAAATAAATGAATTTAAAAAAAAAACCTTGACGATCTTATTCTAAATTTTAACTTACAGTAGTTGAAGTGAATGACGTCACATGAATAGACTACGTCATGCATTACAACAATTATAGTACACATATTAGCCAATAACCTGTAATTATTTTAGTAAATGTACAAAATGCATTGATTTCTTTTTGTATCAGAAACACTGACACTGGAAAGTGCAGGACGCATATTTAAATGTTGAAAGCGTGCCAAATAACGGAGAAAAGAGCATTCTCCTTATACGAATGCTATTAAAGATTAGTCTTCGCTCGTATAGAAGAAAAAAAAAATTGCGACATCTTACAGCAATGACAGATGAGGGAGTTTTTTTCACCTTTATTACAACTATTGCACATTTTGATACAACGACCCAGGAGAAGTTTTGCTTGTGGTGATTTTCCGTCAATGCCTATCAAAGGGAATTGATCGATAGTCGGAGATCAAATCTTCGCAGATCGCTACTGAATCGTGGGGGGAATAAAATGGGGTCCAAATAGCTTTGAACGCCATTACGAATACTTTAAAGGCTGCCACCAGATCATTCACTGTCCTATTTGAAGCTATCACTTTTTTGCAAGCGAAAATTTTCTTCAAAGGGTTTATTTTTCTCGCTATTCACACTGCCGCTTGATCGGAAACTATTATGGATCATTGAGGGGACTAACTGAGAACTAGCCAGGGTGAGACTCGACGGCAAAGAAGTCATCGCACCTCTTAAAAACGTGATCTGAGAAGTAAACACATGAGTAACGACTTAGTCCAAGCAATGTCATCGAACCAAATGATCTAATCGATTGCTTGGGTAAACGAACGAATATCGCGCACTCTCTGCTAAAGGGAGAAATTCCTTCAGTAACTATAAATTGAAAGCAAAAGTAAATACTCCTTTTGTTTAAAATTTTAGTGGAAAATAAAAGAAATACGTTATAAAATTAAATAAAATAAAAAGTATTAGATATAAAAATTGAAAATCAAAGTTAGCCCAAGACACCTTTTATTAAGATTTAACAATAAAATATAATTAATAATAGCACGGTTTGCTTATTGTGTGAGGAACAGAGAGAATCCAATACCCTTGGAGGGTAATGGATGGCAATGCTGTAGCCAATGAAGTTCTAACTGAGGCTCGGCTATTGCTGTTACCCTCCTGCCATGATCAGAGCTTTAATTAATAGCTCAATAACACTTTATCCCTACACTGTCCTCTACAGATAACGGGGAAGATGAAAAGCATTCTTGCTTCGCCCCTTTAAGCCAGTCCTTATAAGGACTATAAGGACTTAGTATTCGGATAATACCGGTGATAACTCTTCACCTGGTGCAGACAACCCTACAACGTTTAGGTTAACCTATGGAAATCCAGTTATCTTATTTTGAATTTAGATTTGCCTTTCCGTGAGGTTCTGAGTTTACGTTTATACGGTTGTGGATTTTCTTCTGGACTTTAATCTAGCAGAGACTTGATTAAAGTTCTAAAATCACGAATTATACTGTATTTAAGAAGAGCAGCAAAGGTAAGTGGACTGTAATTGCAACGAGGGCGATTCGTTAGGCCTAACAGCCGTTAGAATCGCCATTGTTAGCACATTTATTTCATATCCATATATTTGCAGGATTTACTTGCGTTTATACGCAAATCGTTAATGATGAATGTGTTAGACTTGGACGTCCTCACAGATTCTCTGGATGAAGAGCCAGCACTTATTCTTGTAAATAAACTTCAAAGGAAGTTTAAGCTCAAATGGCCATCAAACATGATAGATCCTGACATCATTATAGACTCTCTAGATAAAGGACTGGCTTTCAGCTTCATAGAGAAACTCCTTAAGAAGTTCGAGCTTGAATGGCCAGGCTTTCTAAATTTTTACTCTTTACCCGAGACTGATGAAGATCAAAATGAAGACGCTCCTCAAATGGAAGAAAAATTAAATCTAGTAATCTCGGACTCTACTCATTTAGATCAAGGAGAGACGCACGCGCGCAAAAAACGCAAAACTCTCGCCTCGGAGTCAGCAAACGAAAATGGCTTGGATGAAGATGCCCCCAACACAGATTCCTCTGCCTCCACCAATGAAAAGGTGCCTCCAGTCATTCTTAGGGAAAAGCAGAGACGGACAGCCTTAAGAACCACCATCAGCCCGTTGCAGTGACTGACTATAGAAATTTAACCAAGGAGTTGGATGTAAGAGGTATACATACCATACCTTCACACTTACCTCGGAGAAAAATTTAAAAGTGGTGCACCGAGGAGTATCTGAAATTGAAACAGCTGAAATAGCTGCTGATCTCAACATGCAAGAGGTCAGCAGAATGTACAGATCAAACAAGACCCCTATGCCTCTGGTATTGGTGGAAATACACAATATCTATAAAAATATTTATAACTTGAAGACAATCTGTGGGCATAAGGTCTTACCGGAGCCACTTAGGAACAGGGCCTGTTCTGGGCAGTGCCATAGATGCCAAAAATTGGGTCATGCCCAGAAGTTGTGCAAAGCTCGATACAGATGTTTAAAATGTGGTGACACACACCCCACACATACCTGCTCCAAGCAAAACCACCCCGGCTAAATGCGATAATTGTTGGTGGCTCTACCCTGCAAATTATAGAGGGTGCATTTGCCAACAAAAAAAACAGGCAAACTGATTAATCAGTCAAACTACCTCACTATCAGAAACGAGAGCCCCAGAAGCTCAAGTTCATCAGGCTCCTATTAGTTTGAACAAGATGACAGGTGTTCACCCACCATCAACTGAGTCCCCCAAGAAAATAAATCTTCAACACCAAACAAGAACATATGCGACGTGGCCAGCCCCAAAAAAGCAGTCCATGACCAGAATATGCCAAATCCACATTCAAATATAACAGCCATCATCACCTCTTCTCTTGTAAATATGTTACAGGATTTCAGTAACGCAAATCCATCACTAAGCACTACAAAAGGTTTCTTGCAGCAAACACAGTCCATTTTATCTGCACTCTACAATGCATAGGGAAAAATTCACCCCAGATTCTCTAATGATTATTGCATGGAATGCCAACGGCCTTAAAAATAAAATACCAGAAGTGCAGGAATTCAATGACAGATATAATCCGGATATATTATTAATTAATGCAACTCACCTGAGACCTGCTGACAATCCTAAATTCAAAGGATATCAACTTTGCAGGAATGATAGACTGAATTACAGAGATGGTGGTACAGCCATCCTCATCAAAATCACATCAACCATCATGCTGTAGCCATTCCTACAACCACTAATCTCGAAGTCACAGGTATCAATGTCATCACAAACTCTGTCGGAAACATAAAAATCTATGCTGCTTATAACCCACCATCAAAAACATTGCTGACCACAGATCTGGATGCTATCCTTGGAGTTAAACTACCGGTTATTATCGCCGGAGATTTAAACGCAAAACATCACGCCTGGAGCAGTAGGTTTATAAATAGGAATGGCCGCATCCTCTTTAACCACACAAGCTCAAATTGCGCAACTGTGGCTGGCCCCTCAGTGCCAACTCACCACAGTCTCACTGGCTCATCCGACGTCTTGGATATAGCTGTCCTTCAGAATGTCAACCTACAGTACTCCCTGGAATCATTGAATGAGTTATCATCAGATCACAATCCTATTCTGCTCCAACTGGGTTATCAGAGGGGACTTCCCCCTTCGCCTCACACCTTCATTCCCTGGGAAAACTATCCAAAATGCTTCCAAACTACATTGATCCCATCCCTCATATTAATTCCAAGGAAAAAATTGATTCTGCAGTCAATAAACTTACTGATCAAATCAACACAGCCATAGCATCTATCACCTCAAATTCCATTGCTTTCAAGAGCCTAAACGACTACCAGATGACATAATGAACTTAATCAGGGAAAAAAATAAAGCAAGAAAAAGATACCACTACACCAGAGCACCTCGAGACAAAAAATATCTCAACAAAATGAACAGTGCAGTGAGAGATGCACTTAAAGTCCACAGAAACAAACTATGGGAAGAGAAATTAGCCTCCATATCACCTAGTGATCAAACCGTCTGGAAGTTCCTGAGAAACATCAAAAACAAATCTCTTCCTCCTCTCAAATCTGACCTGAACATTGTTTACACAGATGCATAAAAAGCCGAAACTATAGCTAAAAATTTAGAAAAACAGTGTAGCCCTTCATACAATAATCTAAATTTCAATCATATTTACAAAGTCCACCGCTACGTCAGACACGTGTTAAAACGGCCTGATACCTGTACCAGCCAACTCACACCTACTTCCCCAGCTGAAATTTATGGCATTATAAAGAACTTAAAGAATAAAAAAGCTCCAGGGACTAACGGCATATCCATCAAAGTTATTAAACTGCTACCCCGAAAGGCCATCGTACACCTTACAATAATAATAAATGCTATGTTCAAGTTTAAGTACTTTCCCTTTGCATGGAAGTTGGCAGACGTAGTTCCTATATACAAGCTTGGCAAGGATCCTCAGCAGCCTCAAAGTATCTTCCCATAAGTCTGATTTCTAATATGTGCAAAATAGCAGAAAAAGCTATCTTTTCCAGAATTCAACTTTCAGTAAAAAAATTAAACATCCTTCCTTCAGAACAGTTTGGTTTTCGCCAATTTCACAGTACCACCCAACAAATTCATAGACTAATCAAATTCATTACCACAAGTTACAATTGGTACCAATACACCGGAGCAGCTTTTCTTGACTTAGAAAAGGCGTTCGACAAATTATGGCACTTTGGACTACTATACAAGTTGATTTTGGCTGGTATTCCATTAGATCTAGTCAAAATTATAAAGTCATTTCTTAGTGACAGACGAATGCAAGTCAAACTAAATGATATATTATCTGCCCAGCGACGAATCTTGGCAGGAGTGCCTCAAGGGACCTTACTGGCACCGATACTTTTCACGATTTACATGGCGGACATTCCGCCATGTAAATCGTGAAAGGTCTATTAACTAACTAGATCTATTAAGCTGCACCTTGTCACCAAGAAACTGCAAGAAAACTTGCAGAGATTAGAGCACTGGTTCTCGGAATGGAGATTGCAAGTAAACCCTGAGAACAGTATCGCCATGCTCTTCAGTAAAAACTCAATATTTCCCAAAGATGATATCTTCCTATTTAATACCAAGATTCTCTGGAAAGCAGAATCCAAATGTCTCGGTGTACTGTTGGACAGAAAACTAACCTTCAGTTCACATATAAAAGCCTCATGTGCAAAAGCATCAAGAGTCATTGCACAGCTTTACCCTCTTATCAGTAGGAATAGCAAGCTGGATACCAAAATAAAACTGCTCCTCTTTCAGTTGATGATTCGACCCATTATTACTTATGCGTCCCCAGCCTGGAGCCACACCTCAAGTTCAAATATCCTCAAACTACAGAGAGTGCAAAACAAATGTCTCCGCATGATCTTAAACGCACCATGGTATATCAGAAATGTCCAACCCCACCAGGATTCAAATATCCCCTACATCTACTCTTTCCTGCAGTCTTCAGCAGTAAAGTTCTTCTCAGCATCCTCTTCACATCCAAATGAATTAGTGCAACAAGCAGCAAATTATGATGAAACAGACTTCTCCAAATATAGGAGACCCAAGGCCATCCTGCTTCCAAATGAAGATTTTTAAATCGCACCCACTCGGGCAGAGCACTTAGCTCATAAACTTTTCCTCACCCAGCAACCTTATCAGATAGCAGGGATTATAAAAACATTTTGCTTCACCCTTATAGTCAGCAAAGTCTTGCGTCTTGCTTAGTATCACCAGGTCAGGTGGAATAAATCGACCGTGAGATGCGGTGATTAATACTGTTGGAAGGTAATGAATGGCAGTGCTGTAGCCAATGAAGTTCGAACTGAGGTTCGGCTATTGCTGTTACCCTCCTGCCATGATCAGAGCTTTAATAGCTCAATAACACCTTATCCTACACTGTCCTCTACAGATAACGGGGAAGATGAAAAGCATTCTTGCTTCGCCCCTTTAAGTCAGTCCTTATAAGGACTATAAGGACTTAGTATCACCACTTCTGGGTATCGCTCCCACTGCCGAGATCGACCTCAATAAGGGTCGAAACCGGTCTGGGTATTGGCCCTTCCCTTAATGCATAGCATTATACTTGTCCGCAAGGAGCGTGCTTTGCATTATGGGAGATACTAAGACAAGTGATGAGAGCTAGGTCCACCTTTACTACGAGTTGCCTCAGTCCTGAAGATACTTCAGGCGCAAACTTTGTTTGCTTCCACTTGGATAAAGGATTAAACTAAATTTATTATGATGAGAAAGGTTTAATTACAAACTTATCTTCGTTACAATAAACCCTATCCAACAGTTTATTATTCAATTGAGAGATTCAATACACGATTTCTATTTCTATTTTGTCTTGTAAAATATTATGGCTTCATACATTTACAATCGAACTTTGTTAGTTATTTATACTAAAAATAGTAGCCAGAAAGAGAGAGAAAAAAACATTCTTTGTGGGATGAGTATATGGAAGAGCATTTGAATATGAACTAGCGTTTTAAACTAGTTTGAAGCTTGTTGATCACATTTATAAATGTACATATAGAGGAGCAACATAAACGGATTCAAAAAATCTCGTTAAAATAAATATTGCAACTGAAATTTACGCCAAGGAGAATCTATTGCTCATTTTATTTATTCTTGGGACAATCGGATGGCAGCTTACAGTTTTCCGTCTACATAAAGGAAATCATCAGCACAGAAAGATGCACTGATATCAAAAGTTAGTCTCCGTTAGAACTCCGGTTGACCCACTTCTCACGTTGTGCTCCAGAGAAGTACAGAAATTGCAACATATTTCAATCCATTCTCTCCCAGCTTGCTTATAGAGGTTATAGATATTCTTGTAGATAAGCTTATACGTTGGTGATACATAACATCCCACTAGGTGGCACCCCTAAGGATTGATTTCAGTTGTTTTCTTCAGCCATTTTTTGCTCAGTGTTAGTGCCTGCGTGCACATTTCATTAATTTTTATGTTCCCTGAAGATGGTAATGTAACATTACCGAAATATTGGAAGTATTAATTAAAGTTATTTGGTTAATATAATAATATACATTGTTCTTTCCTTAAAATTAAGAGTTAGAGATTATAGAGATAATAAACAACTATGGCTTTCATTTCCGATCTCTCCTTATAAGGACTGACTTAAAGGAGCGAAGCAAGAATGCTTTTCATCTTCCTTGTTATCCGTAGAGGACAGTGTAGGGATAAGGTGTTATTCAGCTATTAAAGCTCTGATCATTGCAGGAGGGTAACAGCAATAGCCGAGCCTCAGTTAGAACTTCATTGGCTACAGCATTGCCATCCATTACCCTCCAAGGGTATTAATCACCGCATCTCACGGTCGAGCCATTCTTTTCCGATCTCTCCTTATCCTTATAAGAACGGGCTTAAAGGAGCGAATCAACAATGCCTTTTATATTCCCCGTTTTCTGTAGAGGACAGTGTAGGGATATAGGATGTTATTGAGCTATTAAAGCTGTGATCATGGCAGGAGGGAAACAGCAAAAGCCGATCCTCTTCTTTCTTCTTTGGCTACAGCATTGCCATCCATTCATTACCCTCCAAGGATATTAATCATTAATCACCGCATCTCACGGTCGATTTCAGATTGATCCATTCTTTTCCGATCCTTATAGTCCTTATAAGGACTGGCTTAAAGGGGCGAAGCAATATTGCTTTTCATATTCCCCGTTGTCTGTAGAGGACAGTGTAAGGAGGTGTTATTGAGCTATGAATAAAGCCCTGATCATGGCAAGATGGCAAGAGGGTAACAGCAGTAGCAGAGCCTCAGTTAGAACTTCATTAGCTACAGCATTGCCATCCATTACCCTCCAAGGGTACCAATTTTAGTCGCCTCGTACGACATGCATTAGCTACATTGGCGCTATTCTTATCCCGGCAACCACACGGGGAGCTCTTTGTAATAACAAAAGATATATATATATGATAATAAGTATTAAATGGTGTTTAAATAATATTTCAGTTTTCAAATTTTTGTAACAAATCTTTTAAAAATATATTTATATTCTAAGATATATTAAAACTTTTCAAGGGATTTTTAATTTTAAATCTATAAAAATATAAAATATATACTTCTTTAATTCGAAAAATTATATTTTACGTTATCACAAATCTTATAAATGTAAAGTACATTAGTAGCGTGAGTGCATCTAGGTTTTATTATTAATACGCAAAAGAATTATTAATAATTAATTACTACTAATAAAAATTACTGTATTGTAATGTTACTCAATTAATGTTACTGAACTTGAAACAGTTAATAATTTTAAGTATACGTCATGTATTCAAATAATAATTCAAGAAAAAGTTATTTCTAAAATAGGTCTAGAGAGGCCCTTAACCCTGTGAGGGTAATGGATGGCAATGCTGTAGCCAATGAAGTTCTAACTGAGGATCAGCTATTGCTGTTACCCTCCTGCCATGATCAGAGCTTTAATACCTCAATAACACCTTATCCCTACACTATCCTCTACAGATAAAGGGGAAGATGAAAAGCATTCTTGCTTCGCCCCTTTAAGCCAGTCCTTATAAGGACTGTAAGTTATTTGTAATTTTATAAAATGAGAACTGGATGAGTTTGATATTCACTATTTGTAATGGCTCTCAAAACAAAGTTACAATTTACCAGGGTTGTTTTTTTTTTGGAATAATGCTTCATCTGTGTTGCAGAAATATGCTAAATAATTTTACGCTTTTCGATGTAATACATTATAAAGAGATTCTTTAAGAAGATTTCAAGATAAAAAAAATCAAAAGTAAGCTTCAAATTAAGAAAAATCGATGAATGGAGATTGGGTTACAAGAACTTCTGGTGTAGTATAAGGCATTCGTCCAAATATATTGAACGTTCAACAACAACAACAACAATAATAAATAAATAAAAATAAAAAATTAATAATAATAAACAATGAATGATAAATAAAAATAAAAAAATGAATAGATAAAAATAAATAAATATAAATAAGAATAAATAAATAATACAAATAATAATAAAAAAATAAATAAAAATTAATTAATTAGTTAATTGAAGAAACTAATTAATTAATTGTTTAATTAAAATAAAATAATTAGTTAATAAAAGAAACAATAAAAATAAACAAATAATAATAATAATAATAATAATAATAATAATAATAATAATAATAAATATAATCAATCCGAAACGGCAGCATCTATTACTATTTTATATATTTATTATTATTTATTTGGTTTTTTTTTTGCAAACCTTATAAGTTGGATAAAGGTAAACCTTCTGTCTATACTGGCTATCGCTACTATTATGTTTCGTATTCTTCCTAATGGTTCTGTTAGTCTTCACAAATCGAATCCCTGCCTGCTGTCTCTTGAGATGACTTGGACATTGTAATTGGCCGTTTGGCAGATTAATGGAGTGGGATAAATGTCGAAATTTGCGAAAATATTCTTTACAGAGGATTTCATGTACATGATCGTGTATCCAGGAGGTTTGCTTCTCAATGAAGTTAATAGTTTCTCATGCACCACGAGATATTGAGCACCATGAACAGGCATTTGTTCAGAGGTGCTGCAGTGCTCTTCTTGGTGTTCATGTTGATGTGCCATTTCTGGAACCAGTCTTCTAGCTCAAAGATCGGTCCTTTTCCTAAGTAGACCTGGTCTGTCACAAATCTAGGATGTGTGACAGATTAGCACAGTGTCGTCAGCGCATACGAGAAGAGTGATAATTGAAGGTGTAAAAGGAAAGTCACCCATCAAGATGGAGAAACCTGGTGCGATAGTGAGAAGGCCTGTAGGACATCTGCAGTAATTTTTATGATCTTATTAATGAGTAGAATGAAAGCTGTTCCGGAATTTATCTTTGAATAGAGTATCGAGCAGACCATAAAGCCAAGTCTTATCAAGACTATCTAGGGAAAACTGCACCTAAGCGTTGTCGCCAGTCGTATCCTGAGCCGATAAATTCAGCAGTAACTATGTATTGTCGTAAAATTACCTTTGCGGAATCCAAATCGTTCGTCAGAGGTAACTCCTATATTCTCTGCACTTTCCTCAGGTCACTAGAGAATTACTCATTCGGAGATCCTTCCAACGCATGACAGCGGACTAATAGGTCGGTACTTGTGAGGAAACGGCATGACTTAGACTTGGGAATTAGGAAGATGGCGAGTTTCCAGCTTGAGGGGAAGTAACATAATCTCAGTGCTACATTTATGATGCAAAGTATGTCCATAACACCATCGTGAGGAAGGATTTCAGTTGCTTCTCGGAGATTCCGTCACCAGGAGCTTTTCTGTTTTTCATCTTTTAAATAAACTCTGGAATTAATCCAAACGAGACTGATGGTATGTTTTAATCATTTGTATACGTTTCTTATTGCATGCGCATGAGGTTATGCAACTTATCTACGGAATTCAGATCGGTAAAGCTGTAACTGGAACCACATTGCTTTTCCAAGATGGTCGGAGAATGGCATTGCTTTTTTTTTTTTTTTTGTCATACGTGAGCTCTTGTTTTCCACGGATTCGTATAAGAGGCCTGTGGTCAAAGAGTTTTTCCTCCATAGAGACTGACCTCCTGTGTTTAAAGGCTGAAGCTTTGATTAAAATGGATGGTTGAAGTAAGCTCTTAAAGACGAGAACTTAACGGAATGAGTATTTTTCCTAATGAGTTCCTGAAGTTTTTTCTTTAAATCTAGTAATGGAATTTTTAGTTTCTTCTGGGTCAGGAAGTACCCATGATGAAGTAGAGGTCAGATACGTTTTCTGTTTAGTTTATGATTGGAACTGGTCAGTAGCATCTTGAGAGCTGTAGGAAGTTTTCTCCTGGTTGGTCAATGAAGAGTAGCACTGAATGGTGTATTTGCTAATCATCAACCAGTGGAACTGGTTGTCCAGCGTATCTGGGTATTTCACAAAAGGCATTGAGAATCGAGTCACATTATTTCATCGATGCTAATATCTCCGTGTATCACATGCTCGCTTCTGTGATTCTCACCTCTCCATTTTGGTGTTGCATGTTATTACATCCTCTTTGGCGGAGGGGTTGTTTCAGATTCAGAGAGAATTATTGCATCCTTTGTATCTGGTGGAATGTAGGACCATCAGAATTTTCTTGGTTTTGCTGGTTCCGACTTTAATGCTTTTCAAGAGATACTTGAATCGTTTCACATAATGGATTTCTGCTTTGCAACATCAATGCACATTTCCAAATCGTTGACGGCGTCACATTAAGGGTCTTGACAACAAACGTTTGCTTGGAAGATCATAAATTTTGTGCTATTGTTATTTAATTGCGACCAGCACAAGTAGCATTGGATATTTATTTGTTTTATACAAAATTGATACAAAACCAAGATTCCAAAACCACATCTATAAGATACGATTAATTTTGATGGAATTGAAACCTTAGTTTTGTATCAATTAGAACTACCTTCGAAGTCCATGCTTTAGTGATTACAAAGTACACGAACGGCTTTCTTTGGACCTGGTATATGATTTGATGACACGACCTATACTTGGCAAACCGTTTGGACTCAAAAATTTAACTAGCTATCAAAACAGAATGAGTCTTTGATAAAAGTCCAAATTCTCCCAATAGCTAAGGTTACCCATTAGGAAAGAATACAACCAATGGGTTGGGCACGAAGAAGCCTTTCTCAAGGAAAACATAGAGGGTTACTTTAGGCAGACAAATCCAAAATCCCAACTAATACATTCTAATTTAAACTGCTGGAATCACCAAAACAAAATTTGAAGGTTCACCTGATCGATCCCATCAATGGAATGGAAGGAATTTGATGAACAACAAAAACACTCTAGTAACAAAATATAACCGATGGATTGGAACCAAATAAAGCTTTGGAATTTTGATGTTTGGTTTGTTAACTTTCTTCGTTTTTTTATTTACGTGTATGAAAATAATTTGTATCGGTTGAAAATATTTACAGTGTATTGTAGGTCTTTCTCCAGATTATGTGAATATATTCTTGCGGTGGACAATGGTGTATTAATTACTAAGGGACGATCCCAGTTGTTGGGAGAAAAGAATTTGATCCAGTTCGAGTCGTATTTCGAATGCTGGTTGAATCCAAATGACCCAATCGGGAATAGATTGTATCGCATCACCAATTAAAGTCCTGTACGATCCTGGCGTACGTGGTTCTTTTACGATAATAAAAATTGAAATTATTTGAAATTTCTGTTTAGTTTAGTTCTGAGATATCCCAAACACTTAATCACATTCCATATTTTCTTTTTAGTCGTCCTAAGAAAGGAAATAGGTGGGCCGGTGTAACTCAGTGGAAGTGGGATGTGCTTTCTATGGCTCTAGATCGTCGGAAGAAAGGGCGTCGTAAGTTTATTTCTAGTCGACTACTAGAGGAACTTTTACTAAGGCTTTTTTTTTTTAGACCGTTTTCCGAGTTAGTCCATCTCTGGCACGGGCAAGCGGTTTTTTTTTCCCGGAAATTCGGGTGTTTCGTCCGGTAAACTTAACAAAATCGACTGTAGAACCCACATGATTTTCAGACAAAAACGCAGTTTTAGGAATAAGGACCACGAAATGGCGGCACTTGTGAGCCGCCTCTCTTCACCGGATGCTGTGTATTTAGTGATAGCCTTGGCCCAGCTATCTCTGATTGGCTACCAGTGGAGATTGAACTGCCCACTCAGTCTCCAAAAGTTGGATATGAGTAAACCGGTCTTGCCCACTCCCTTTAGGGAAAAAAGGCGTTAGTTGTTTTTTTTATGAATTCTGAAAGAAAACAGGTAAAAAGGGTAGATTTATGCTGATAAAATGGCTCATATAGATGTGGAGAGTGGCATCAATACAACCCGGTCATAATGGAAGGCAGTCATGACTGCTATTGAATCCTATAAGATTAGCTTCTCATAATGTTTACTTTCATTTTTTTAAAAAATTAAAGAAAAAAATTCTTTGTAGTGGTGCTCATGAGGACTCACTGTATCAGTGGTTGCCACTTTAATCTACGAAACCGTGGTGTCATTCCCTTCAAGGTCGTATGTGCAAAGCGAATAAAGGCTCAATGCCGCTCTTGCTAGTTGAAATTAAGGAGTAACGGGGCAAATTTACAATTAGAATTGCCAATTACAAAAGATGTACCCAATTCCAGATGAATTCGAAAAACCACCAAGATTATGCAAAGCTTCCCAGCAAAATACCTTCCATCTGAGGATGCAATGACATGTAAGACTATTGACCGCTAAAAAAGCTCCAAGAATCATGTCATCCAACATGCCATATGCAGAGTTATTAACAATGGCGAAAACATTGCAACCAGATTCGCAACGCTCACTTAAACCTAATAATGCCTCTTCAATGGCAGCCACTTTGGGGAAAATACAAACGGCATTCAGTAAAACCAACTCAACACAAGCCTCCACTACTACATATGTGAAGTATATTCAACTGATCTATCAACGTTGCTTGATTGCTAACATCAACAAAAAACCAATAGGAATTATATCACACACAGCGACACTGTCAACCGTGCAACTATCAATTTGCTGGCGGTTGAAATCCACAGGTAACGTGGATAGTCTACCGGTCTGCTTTGTGTATCATTCCCTAACAAACGATTACTTGATTCTGATCTGGTTCATCTGGAAGAGCTGTTACAAGTCAAGCAGTACTAGCTGTAGGGTATCTGAATGGTACGCTCTATGGAACGGTAGTTTCGTCATCATCATCAACAACATTAGCAAAATTCTCAATCCGTCGCTGCCACTAGGAATATAGCAGTCATTGGCGCTCTTAAACTCCCGCACTTGCGTTGAACTAGTTACTCAGTTCCGTAGATGTGCGTGGATATTAGATATTACTGTACTTAAGAACGTGGCATGTTATTATCATCTGATGAGACACACGACCTCTTCTTGGATTACACCTTCATTGCATTGCAAATGGTTCAGAGCAGAACACCATTCAGATTCATCCGTTAACTGGAAGAAACTTCCTGTTGAGCTTCAAGAACCTATTGGTCCAGTTCTAATCATAAATTCAACCGAATACTCAAACAAATTTAAAAAATCCAAAGTTCAGTGATGGATCTTGAAAATCAGTTATCAGCAGCATCCACATCCTTTCCACTGCACCAAGTCCATTTCCCGATCGTCTCCAGGAAGAAATTAAACTATCCTAAAATAAAACAAAATAAATCAGAGAAGGATGGCACTGAACTACCAGCAGAAGTTCAATAAGACAACGAAACCAGGCAATAGGAGTACAAGCCCAGTCCTTGACATGGAAGATTCCTCCCTTTCCGTGTGATGGTACAGTAGCCGTGGGTCCCCTTTTACAGATCGGAAGAGCACCATCTAGTCCCCCCAAATTTTATCCGCTCTCTGGAACCGGATAACTTTTATCTATTATTCCCATTCATCTGCCTACAAGTGTTTAACAACGATATTTATCTATTAACCCCATTCATCTGCTTACAACAACTTTCATCCCCATTAATCTGCCCACGACAAACTACGACTAGACTCTGGGTCGACATGCGATATCCAGGTTAGTTTATGTTAGGTTAGGTTAATTTATAATGATTTCTGATTTCTGATTTCATTGAGTGCAAAAGAGTAGTTTCCTTAATTTTTCCATTATAAACTAACCTAACCTAACCAAACCAATAAAAGTTAGGTTAGTTTATAATGATTTCCAACCGATAAAGGTTAGTTTAGATTAGGTTAGGTTAGGTTAGGTTAGAATGATTTCTGATTTCTGATTTCATTGAGTGCAAAAGAAGTACTTTCCTTACTTTTTTCATTATAAACTAAACTAACCTAACCTAACCTAAGCTGTTATAATTTCTAGTGAGAATTAAAACATATATATAAAACCTATAAACATGTTTTTATTACATTTACCAGACTCCGCTAGGAATTATTCACTTTAACCGGTTAAAATGATTAATTCTCGTAAATTATTCACTTTGACCCGTAATTATTAATAATAACTGGATTTATCACTTTAACCGTAACACACACCTCTGTATATATATATATATATATATATATATATATATATAATGTGTGTGAATTTTTTTTTTACCTTGTGAATAATATATATTAAAAAACCAAGTTTATAAAATTACTTGGTATCCATAATATATATATGTGTGTGTGTGTGTGTGTGTGTGTGTGTGTGTGTGTGTTCAAGATACCAAGTAATTTTATATAAACTTGGTTTTAATCCTATTTCCCAAATAAGCAAACAGACAAGTATGTCGAGTTTGTGACTGCACGTAGTGCAAGACTGAGGTAACTCCTGTAATTGGGAAATAGGATTAAAAACCAAGTTTATATAAATTTATGGTTTCCAGCTCTACGATTTTGGTGAATTCTAGAAATTTTGTATTATTTAGATTGTTGTTTAGTATTTGTTAAATTCATCCGATATCCATTTATAAGCTATTATAACTGTTATTCTACTATATTTTCTGAAACAAAAATCAAATAATCAAAACGTTTAGACTTAAATAAAAAATATTTTTGGAAGCTTATTCATATAATTTAATTTTTAAAAAACTTGGTAAAAAATTATAAATTTTAAATAATAAATAAAAAATATTAAAACACCAATTAATATAACTGATGTATTTCAATAATATATAAATAAAAAATCATGGTAATGTGTGTGAGAAATGAATCAATCGACCGTGAGATGCGGTGATTGATTTTCAATCCAATACCCTTGGAGGGTAATGGATAGCAATGCTGTAGCTAATGAAGTTCTAACTGAGGCTCGGCTATTGCTTTTACCCTCCTGCCATGATCAGAGCCTTAATGGCTCAAAATAACACCTTATCCCTACACTGTCCGCTACAGATAACGGGGAATATGAAAAGCATTCTTGCTTCGCCCCTTTAAGCCAGTCCTTATGAGGACTATAAGTGGTAATGTGTCTCAGCCGGCATCTCACCTAAAATGGTTCATTTAATCCACTCATATCTTCAAAATAGATCAATGCAAGTAAAAATCAACGGTTCTACATCCTCCCAGCGCCACATCTTTGCTGGAGTGCCGCAGGGATCTCTACTGGCTCCATTGCTGTTCTCTGTATACATGTCAGACATCCCACACAATCCGATGACTTCCATTTTGGCCCTATATGCAGACGATACGGCAATACTAACCAGATCTCTCAGACCCCTTTTCATTACCAGAAAGCTTCAAGAAAACATTCTAAAGCTGGAGGGTTGCTTCTCTAAATGGAGATTGGAAGTCAACCCCCAGAAAAGCTCAGCCGTTCTTTTCTCAAAAAGGCCAATGTCTCCTGTAGGAGATTTGTTACTATTCAATATTAAAATTCCCTGGCAGTCAGAAACAAATTACCTGGGTGTAATTCTCAACAAAAAGCTATCTTTCAATCAACACACCAAGTCTGCATGCACAAAGGCATCTAAAGCCATAGCACAGATCTATCCGCTAATTAATAGAAATAGCAAGCTCAGCAACAGAATCAAATTGCAGCTATACCAGTTGACGATTCGTCCTATAATCACCTATGCCTCTCCGGCCTGGAGCCACACCTCTAATGCTAACATCATCAAAATACAGCGAGTGCAGAACAAGTGCCTGAGAATGATTTTGAATGCCCCGTGGTATGTTAGAAACACTCAACTCCATAGAGACACAAATATTCCCTATATCTTCTCTTTTCTACGATCCTTAGCCACCAAGTTTTTCCTAAAGACGTCCACACATCCCAACAATTTGGTTCAACAAGCTACAGCATACGATCCAACGGACATATTCAAATACAGAAGACCAAAAGCTATATTGGCCTCCTTTAGTGATGCATAATCTCCATGCCCAATCAGGGCGAGCATTCTGCTCATAAATTTTACCTTCACTGCAACCACAACAGATAGCGGGGAATATGAAAAGCATCTTGCTTCACCCCTAAAGACATAAATGTCAATTGTCAATTGTCAAATGGTAATGTGTGATTTGGAACCTAGTCCTTTTTAGGACTTCCAGGGTAGCGGATAGCAATGCTGTAGCCAGTGAAGCTTTAACTGAGGCTCGGCTATTGCCGTTACCTAGCCATGACTAGAGCTTTTAGCTCAATAACACCCCATCCACACAGATTTTCCTCATTCAGATGAGGGGATAAAGAGTCAAGGACTCAGTCCATCGCCCAGTTCTTATTAGAACTATTAGATGGTAATGTGTGTTAAGCTGTGAATTCGAGCACGCTTTGTCCACAAAGAACAACAATAACGAGTACCGATAGAGATAAAGGATATCTGACTGCAGATTGAACTCGAAAGGTACGGGAAGGAAGTGAATGTCAAACGACAGGTTTACAAAGAGTTTCCTTATATACAATCCGGCTACGTGACTCTTACCATGTTAATGGAACAGAAGGTCCCAAATACCATCATTATAGCCGGATGGAAACTCGTCTTAAACTACGATGGGGTGATAAGATTATGCACTCGTTGTGGAGCCCAAAACCACGAAGCTAAAGAATGTACTAAAGGAAGACGACCCCCCCCCCCTGTTACCAACACCAACACTAGAACAAAACACACAGGAAAAAGAAACAACACAACAGAAAACAATAATACGTGATACAGGGAAAACAACACAACACGAGACAACAGACAAGGAAACCAACAGACACTACTGAGATCAACCATACATCAGAACCAGCAACACCTACATTGGATACTGACACGACAATCCCCCCCCCCCTCGAATAGAGACCCAGGAACAAACACAAACAACGACACTAGAAACACAGAGCAACACAAAAAAAACCAAAAACAAAAAACAAAATCATGAAACAAACACAGAAGTTAGCAATGGGGAAACCACAGAGACACCAATGCACGAAACACGTACAACACGGTCACAAGCACGCCAACAACAGCAAGCTATAGAAGAACCACACACAAAAGACGCAGTCTTCCCTGTTGAAGGTGATCACTTTGTAGGAAAAGATGGCGAACGAGCGACAGTGGACGTTGATTTCACAAATGGTGAACCAAAAGGACTCTACTTCAGATGGGGCCAAATGACTTTCCGGGTCGATTTGAGCGACCTTAGAGAACAGTTACAAGATTCATGCAGGGTACATAAAGTCGACTACGACCCCCGCATGGAAGATGCAATAAGTGAAGCCGCCAGGAAAGCAAGACTTGCGTACGACATTCCCATATAAACATAACGGTGACAATCAGGATAGCAACCCTGAATGCTCAGGGCTTTAAAAACCTACATAAACAGGAAAACATAATAACAACAATCCAACAGAGGAATATACAATTCCTACTGCTCCAAGAAACACATATAAATTCTATACGACAAATACAAAAAATTGAACAGACATATCACCTCCAAAGCCTCTACACAGTATCCCTGTGTGGTACCTCTACACAGTTCCAAACGGGGAGGTAACAGCTTAGCGGGGAATTCTGGTGCAGCGGAAATCGTCCGAATATGCCGCGAAACAAACATAACTGACTACTGGGTTGCGAAAAAAGGCAACATTTTCTCCGGAACATGGAGCAACACTAGCAAAGACATACACACACGAATTGACAGATTATACACCACAACATCCCTAGCAACGGATACAGAAACCATAAAACATATTAATATGAAAATCGCCGAACACGTATCGGACCACAAGATGGTCGAAGCCAAAATTCCTTTGGTAGGAGGCATGGAAACAGGACCAGGATACTGGAAACTGAACACCAGCCTCCTCCAGGATTTGGATACAAAAACAAAGTATGAACAACTATGGCATGAAAACCAAACAGATCAGGAAGAAATCCAAAATTGGTGGACCAGAATGAAAAACCTCACCGCGATTTTCTTCCAAAATCAAGCCAAACATAAACTAAACGAACAGAAGGAAAAACGTAAGAACCTATACCGGGAACTTACGCAATTCTCACTCCACAAACCGCCGGGGTCGTTAAACCACCAGGTAATCAAACAAATACAAGAAGACATTCGGGCATTAAATCTAGAAGAAGCCCGAAAATATAAATGGAGAATTAGAGCCCTATTGCTCCTCCAAGAAACCGACAATGCCGCCTTTTACGAACGATTACAAAATAACCATGCTACTAACATAATTAGAAACATAAAAGACCAAAACGACAAAATCGCAAACACTACTCCAGAGATAGCTCAGGCCTTTTACCAACACTACACAGACTTATTCACACAAACAACCGCAGAAACAGCCGAATGGGAAAACACTAATTTCCCGCAAACACTAGAACACCATCAAGCATACCAAGAAAAAAAGAATTACATTAAATGAAGTGACTGAAGCGATTAAATCCTTCAGCAACAAAAAAACACCCGGCATTGATGGCATACCAATCGAATACTATAAAACTTTCCCTCATCTTGTAGGGCCTACATTAACAGACCTATTTAACACCTTTCTAGACACAGATCAAATCTATGAGGACTTCAAAAGAGGCCTCGCTATCTTTATTCCGAAAACAGGCGACAACACAAACGAAATCAGAAATTGGCGACCAATCACACTAACAAATACCGACTACAAGATATTCACAAAAATATTAGACAATAGATTTAAAATGACAATGCCATACGTAATAAAATCAAACCAAACAAGCGGTGTGCCAAATAGAAGTATACATTTAAACTTAAACCTAATACGCGATGTCATTCATTACGCAAACAAGAAAGAAACAAATCTTTACCTAGTAAACTTAGACTTGGCCAAAGCCTTTGACTCCGTCCGACACGAATACATGTTCTACACACTAACGAAATTCGGAGTACACCCAAAATTAGTAAAATGCATAAGAACAATATACCAAAACAGCACTACACAACTACAAATAAACGGCCAAATAACGGATCCTATTACAATACGGAGGGGGGGGGGGGTGAGACAAGGCTGCCCACTTAGCCCAACCCTCTTCACGTTATGCATGGAACCTTTATTACAAGCCATACAAACGAACAAAAATATTGCTGGGATGGGTTTGCCTGGCAGAGCGCATGAGGAATGCAAGGCGATCTGCCACGCAGACGACATCACAGCAATCATAACCCATAAGGAATCTTTACACGCGCTTATTAAAACCACGGAACAGTTTAGTTAATTATCAGGTTTAAACCTAAATCACACAAAAACCGCATTAAAACACATAAACAACACAAATGAGACTCCACCACAAGGATGGAACATAGTCACCGGACCACTTAAAATCTTAGGAGTCCCATTCACACACCACGAAGTGAAAATTTCTGCACGTGACACAACGCAGACAATTAAAAAGAAAATGTAAGACTGGAAACCGAGCATGTTTTCGCTACAAGCGCGTGCTCGAATAATAAATACAATTTTTGTACCAGCAATACTGTACACAGCACACAAATCCAACCGATCACAACCAAAACACTAAAGAAATGGCAGTCGATGGCGTACCGTTACTTCTGGGGCTATAAAGCTGAAGAGGTCACCAGAGACGAAATGTATGGGCCAAAAACACAGGGAGAATACGATTTTCCTTATTTTAAATATAAAATACTAGCTGCAGCCATGAAAACGATTAAAAAAGTACTCCAGCACGAATAACATCAAGCTAAATGGTTCGCCAGATATTGGCTTGGAATAAAAATTCCCCTATTTGGTGAAACCAAAAAACAACAGGACCGATTACATTAGAAACAACACAATACTACTCAAACATAATAAAAGAATTAACAAATCTTAAGAATAAGGGAGGAATTTTTGATCTATCATCCTATAGTCTTCTCCAACTAACACAAAAATTAACGCCGTACAGCTTACGAAAATACCCGAGGCAAACCACAGAAACAACTTGGCAAAATATACATAAACAGGGAGTCACATATCCATCAAGAAGTGCTCTTGCGTGGAGAATGGCTCACGCCTTTTTCCCAACGCGGCACGAACTTTACAGAAGAGGTAAACAGCCACATAGAACATGCGTTTTTTGCCCTGGGGAGGAAACAGTCGAACACCTCTTGTACAACTGCCCAGTTGCGCAAGGCGTATGGAACTATGTGGCAAACAAATTCAACATTCCTCTTCCTACAAAACAAACGATAGTTTACTTCAACATAGACACCAAACCAATGAAAAACTTACTACTTTTATACACAATTAAAGAATTACCCTTTGACATTTGGAAAGTCAGAAACGCCACAGCGTATTCTATACACAACTTGGGATTATTGGACATTTTAGCTACAGCCAGATGTTCAATAAGGAATTGAACTAATGGGAGAGTACAACTTCACCAAAAAATGGTGCTCACCTCCCATTCTAGCGAGCATACACGAGGGGAAACTACGATGCCACTTTTGATACACGAAAACAGAACACAACACATTTAACACTATGGAATTAACGGATCTCGACAAGCTTCTCTTACAGGGACTTTAGAGTATGGAAGATTTTAGGACCCTACATCGCAGCAGAAACGACCAACTCCAGGCAGCCGCTGGGATGAAAGAACTATAAAACTGCCAAGTGCTCTAAAGGTATGATTTTTGATGATTCCCAATATGCTTAACACCCTACTAACCCCACTAATAAAAAAAATAATAATAATAATAATAATAAAAAAAATCCTTTGAAAAAAAAAAAAATTTCTTGCTTGCATGATACTAACCTTACCCAGAAGTAATGAAGAACAGGAATAGGATTACATTAAAAATTACTAATACACAACTAACCATAACGTCTTGGACACACTAGTTAAGAATATAACCAATTTTAATAAGTCTTAAAAAAACTAACCAGATCTACTAATAAACTAATCTCCTGCCTACCTCTGCTGTCTCAGGGCTAAACCTAACATTGGCTTCTGGGACAGCATAGGGGACAGAATCTAGGAAGGGTTCTGGCACCTTTCGCTAGAAAGAACCTCCACCACTATAATAATATATTTTAATACAGGAACCCACCCTGCCCACCCACTTCAAGCCCAGTTTTTTCCAACTGTTCTATCTTCCTTCTTACTTCCAGACTATAGTTTCAATAGAGCTCCCAGGTCTGTAAAGTCTACAAACCCCTCTGCCTAAGTGTGGCCAGAGTGGGCTAGGACTGCACGGACCAATGGGAGAATCCAAGAGACAAAATAGTCATCCACAAAAGATATAAGGTATAATTAAAGAAGTGGACGTGTAGCCGGAAACTTCAATAATTGTATTTTATTAATGAGTATGTCTTCCACGACCTTGGCAAAGCAACGTCCTGGTCATGGAGGATGTCTAACAATAGTTAGAACCAACCAAAAGGGTACTCAAACAAAATCTGAAAATGCCGTTTGGTTATGGTTATAACATATAATAACAATAATAACAACCGGTGTTATTATTCGAAATAGGTGATATTTCTGAAATCTCCACTGTATATCATCACCGATGACAATTTTCATTGATCAATTGTGTGGGGGAAAAAAACGATCTCATATTCATATCAGGTAAGAAGCAAACAGAACAATTCCATTGAGATGTTAACAGGCTTGCTTTTACATATGATATGTGCATACCAAATATATTAGTATTGCTTTTTAGCTATTGCTGAAAAAGTACTGGAAATTATGTAAATTTTAAAGATGAATAATATAGTAACAACTATGACAACAGGATGCAGACAAGATTTAATTTTAAGTTGTCAGCGCTCGGCCTCTGGAATTTCTTACTAGAATTTCTATTGGAAAAGAATCTTGAATGAACACACACACGCGCGCAAACATATTCCGGGAGTCTTTTCCACTTTCCAATGCTAACAGAATGCTGACAAACCATGACCGATTCGCCTGCTGAGGCTATGCTTGTAGAGGCCAATGTATCATAGGTACATTAATATATTCTCTGAAATATGAAGTGTATGTCAAGAACACATCATGAAAAGCGTAACATACGTTAAAAGCTGAAGTAATTTTACTTGATATAATAAGTCGTCTAATATGAAATTATATAAAATAAGAAATAAAATAAAACTTGGAGTATTTCAGTTTAATAAATTATTTATTATTATTTTTTTTTTATCAGTGCGGTTTATGAGAAAAGTCAACCTGAATCTAACGCGCATTGTTCGGTTAACACTAATTTAGTCATAGATAAAAACAAAGCCATATAGAATTTGTTTTATAATATAATTCACAAAATGGTTTAGTCATCCGTATGCAGTATAACATATGGGAAGGATAAAACTTTAAGGAACCACATTTCAGTTCCTTTAGTAGCCTTATGAGATAAATCAAAGACTTGCCATTTTGGGTGGTCATTTGCATTGTAACGTAGACCTAAAACAAAAGTATTTCAATAAAAAAATAAAGAAATAATCATCAAACAGCAAGGCGATACAAGGAACAAAGTTTAATATTCAACATTACGTTTTATCAAATTACTTTAAACTAATTTTTAATTAATTAATTAATGTAATAAATTTCATTTAGATTGTGCAGAATTTTTATTATCACTATGAGCCATTTTGCCAAAATCATTTTTAGGGAAAATGTTTTTATAGGATGATTCAGCTGGAGCGGAATTATTGGCATTTATAATTTCTACAGAACGTGCTTCTAAGTATGACTAAAACTAAATAAATAAATAAACACCACACACACACACACACACACATATATATATATATATATATAAAGCAGTGGCGGCTCGTGGCTTGAATTTGCGGGAGTGCTGTAACTTTCGAAATATACACGCACACTGTAAGTACAGTGTATAGGTGTTTGGATAAAATATCAAAATAATGGTAAAAATTTTAAAAAAAATCAAACATGAAAAAATATTGTTTATTATCGATAAAATTATACAGTTTAGTATAATTCAAAATGACTTAAAAATAAAATCCATTATCATAACCCCAATAACGTTCTAAAATAAAAACTATAACAAATGTTATGTCTTTAATTGTAATGTCCAAATATTTAAAGAGACGGAGTAAACACGATAAGCACTACGAACACTCTCTACTGGCGCAAACTGCATATAAACAACAGTGGAACTGCGCGACGGACAGTGCCGCATTACGCTAATGCTCGCATCTCACTATGACGTGCATATACTTACGTGCGTAGCAATATGACGCTGTGGTAAACACAGTGGTGCTAGCGTCCTTCGCCCTCCTAAGTGCTACAAGATGGAGTTTTTAAACTTAAATATTACATGCAAATATAAATAAATTAATAAATATATTGATATATCGGGAAAGATTAGTGGTGCTGCAGTTCCGCAGTATCTATGCACGAGCCGCCCCTGCTAACGAGTATGGGGCTGCTCTCATTCTTCATTAGACACTTTTCAAAGTGTCTAATGAAGAATGCGTGTAAGGAACGTATTTTTAGAACGACAAAGCCTTTTACTTGCATAAGATAAACGCAATAAACCTTCGCTCAAATTCTATACAACGGTATGATAATGCACTTTATAACAGATCAACTAACAGAAAATTTAATAAACCCTTCGATGAGTCGTCATATTTTGAGGAACAACATTATCCTTGTAATTTAAAGAAATCATATTTAGCAGGAGAAAAAGAAAGAAAAACAGATTTCTCCCAATTACCTTTCCTTGATTGATTTGATACAGAACCTCAACGATAAAAACATAATTAGGAAAGATCGTATATGTTGCAATGCCTTCAAAATCATTAGGTTGTCGTCGCTGTGGGTGGATCCAGTGAAATGAATATTTTAGTTTCAAGAACTATTATAAAATTATATCAGAGTTTCTTTAGAAACAAACAATAGGGAGGCCATAAAATAACTTTCCATCTTTGGAGGCATCTGAAGCTAAAACCAATAAACGGAATGAGACCAAATTTTATATTGCGACTTTTGAAGGCATGGGGAGATGAATTCCGCGTAAAAATGATTTAGTACCAAAAGTCGCCGATAGGGAAAATTTTAGCGCTGGTGGAGCTGAAAGCAGTCAAATATTTGCAGTAAACGCAGGTAAAAAGGATTATGCAAATTTTACTGTGCGTACGTGAAAGCAGCGCCACCAATTCCACTTAAAACGGGATTGGGAACGTTCAGACAGTTATTCGAATGATTGACGAATTGTGCTCAATATGCATCCTACCTTGCCTCAGCGTGCTCTACTTGTTAAGTTGTTTTACCTTAAACAGTGCAATGCCGTAGCGGTCCTTCGGGAATTTAGAAGGCTTCATAACCTGCGTACAGGTCCTATGTCAGCTGCAACACTGAGAGCTATGATTAAGAAGTTTGAAGAAACTGGATCACTAGGAGTTAGACCTGGCAGAGGACGGAAAGCAGTGCAAGAAGAGACAGTAACAGACGTTGCTACTGTGTCTGTTCAATGTACTGATCAGCACACTGAAAATCGTGTATGTGGTCTAGGAGACCCTGATTCTGATGAATAAAACATTATTTCCTGTGAGTTCAATCACTACATTAATTTCTGTGTCTCTCGCAAGTTGTTGTTTTAGTTTAATTATTATTATTATTATTATTATCATTGTAACGCGTCACATATTCAGCTGGAATGAGTGACGAGGCTGTCGCTTACACCTTTGAAATGTTATTATTCCATTTTATCTGTCTTTAATGTAATTATCCACTTGTTTTCAGCTCCGACAGTGCCAAGATTTCCCCTATCGGCGACTTTTGTACTAAATCTTTTTTTCGCGGAAATCATCTCCCCATGCCTTCAAAAGTCTCAATATAAACTTTGGTCTCATTCCGTTTATTAGTTTTAGCTTCAGATGCCTCCAAAGATGGAAAGTTATTTTATGGCCACCCTGTATAATAATCAATTCATTTGTTTCTACCGTAATAAAAGATGTTGGCAGATTAGACCACGTTAAGGCCTTCCCGGAGACAAACTGTACTTTGTATACATACTCCTATATACTTGACTGCTTTGAGGAAGGATTAAAATACATTAAAGGCCAGAGAGTTCTTCGAGTGTTTGGTTTCGAGTAGCTTCAAACTCTTAAAGTCTTTGTAGTGATCATTTAGAACCCTCCACGATTGTTTCAAAACTTAATCCGACAAACGCAAGCTTTAACACTGAGGTTAAACAATGTATGATGTTCTCTACGTTCTTCAGTCTTAAATATTAATATTGCGCAAAGCGAAATTAAGAACCTAAAGTACAATTCATTTAGACTATTACAAGTTTGAAAAAATAAGGGAAGGAATTATTTAAAAGAGTGCCACTACTAGCAAAAAGGAAATATTCGACGTATGTCTTTAAGTATTATCTCCCCATCAGTTAAAAAGCTCATACAAAGACTGAAACGTAGTTGGTATAAATTAGCAATTAGCACGAGATTTTTCAATAATGTCATTTACTATTAACTTATAACTGATCTGCAGTACAGTGGCAGCTGCTTCAGTCAGGTATTTTGATTAACGAACGAATTGAAAATCATATAACGATATTTTGATAGGTGCTCTATGTGAGAAATATATAACATAGAGAAAAATACTGGGCGATAAATAGTAATGCGATGAATCAAAGCTCCCCGAACTAAAAAGGAAGCAATACGATATGTGATAGCCAGATGCAGCTATAAATCAGATAGGAAGGGTACGCTAGAGTAATAATAGACTTCCAATGTTTTATCGAGCGTAGAAGCAGACAACAAGGAATTGGTAAAGAGAACAATAGCAAAGAAAATAATAAATCAGTATTTCGTTAATACAGCAGACATGGCAAAATGGAAACACAGTTAACTGAAGGCTCCCCAGGACATCAAAAATATAATAAAGTGCCAAAAAAAAAATTAAATATAAAAGTGCTTTATTATCTATATAAAGAATATATAGATAATAAATTTTTTTTGTTCATCATAAATTTATTCATCATAGAATATCAGTTGCAGACTGCAATTGGCAATCTATATTGGATTTGTTAATATAAATGATTATATAAAGTAATTATTAACATGACAGGACACTTCTTTTAATTTTAAATCAGATAATATCTGTACGCACAAATGGGACAAACAGGTAAATCCGTTTGTAAACGTATTTCAGAACACTAATGTTATATTCAATTGATCGGACGTCACAAGTCGGGTCTAGCAGAACATGAGATTTATAACATCAGCCACAGGATTCTCTGCAGTGATGCAAAGTTGCTACATAGAAATATCTACAAATTTGAACACCTCTTCAAAGAGAGAGCTGAGGTTCTTGTACATCGCTCCAACATAAACCTCAAAAACGATTTATGCTCAAAATTTGGGAAATAGTTATTAATAAGTGTATGTCATAATTTTTAAGGCTACTAATAACGTAATAGATTTTAACCTGCACCATCGACTGCGCAAGAAAAGACACTCATTCTTTATAGCGTAAATTGAATTTGTTACATTTGACTTTTTTTTTTTTGTTTATTCTACATTGAAGTTGGTTAGCTATACACAAACCAAAATATGTGTATTTTACACTATAATCTGATTAAAATATCTTTACTGTAACTATCTGTGTTTTCTGATTTAAACATTGAAAAAATAAAGCTACTCTTTCGCATACCTGTGAAAAACAGGATTATTACAAACCTGTGACTGATCAAATGAATATAAATAATTGTTAGAAAGTCCGCACGGTTAGCCTAGTGGCTTTGCGCTTCGCAACCATATTCCTGGGGAAAGAGTGTCCCGGGTTCGATTCCCTTCGACGACGTGAGGAGTTTAAGGATCTTCCTCAGCCATAACCAAGTTAGCCGGTCTTGGGCGTGGACAGCAGGGTTTTTTCAACCAGTTTAATTGGGGTTTTTCATCCCGCAAGCAGGCAAACCGACCCCTTGAACACACACGGATCGACAGTCAATGAGGGGGGTTCAACTCGCCCCAGTAGGGACTGGGTAGAAATAGGGAGGAAACTCCATACAAATAAATAAATTGTAAGAAAATGAATTGTGTCGATTATTTAATATTTTTTATATATTTTATATAATCAGTTATAGAATAACAGTTATTGTCATACAGTGTTATTGTTATTATCAGTTGTTATTCTGTGTTATTCAGTTTTATTGTTATTCTGCGTTATTCAGTTTTAATGTTATTGTCATTTGTTATTCTGTGTTTTCAGTTATTGTTATTATTAGTTATTGTTATGCTATCTTATAGTTATCATCGCTATTATCATCTATAGTTATTCCATGTTATTGTTATCAGTCATTGTTATTATCAGTTAATGTTATTCTGTGTTGTTGTTACTATCAGTTATTGTTATTCAATGTTATTGCATCTACATTTATGATACAATCTATGAAGAATAAAACGAATTTTATATTTATATCATTATCGATATTTTTTATATCAATACCACCTACGATAGTACAAGACATATGCTGGTTAAACTGATATCTAGAAAATGTACGTCTTTTTATTTAGATTTTTTGGCACTATTGTATTTCTGATTTCCCCCAGGAACGTTCAGTTAGTCTCGACTCCATTTTCCTTTGTCCGCTTCATTAAGGAATACTGACTTATTATTCCCCCCCACCCCTTACTCTTGTCTTTACCAATTCCTTGGTGTCTGCTTCTACGCTTGATAAGACAGTGGACGTCTACTATTACTTTCGTGTATCCTTCGTATCTGATTTATAGCAGCATCTGGCTATAACATATCATTCCATCTATTGCTTGCTATTCACTTCGGAGAGCTTTGATATCTAAAAAAAAAATCGCTATTTTCAACAATAATCTTAATAATATTTTTACTGTGGTCAGGTGTTTTTTTTATTTTTATTTAAATGCATTTTTCACAGCTGTCATCCATTTCAATGTTTGTAAACAACCATACGATAGATTTTGCTAGCTTTCATTTGTCATGCCCTAAGTAAAATGAGTTACATTTATCAGCAATCGATATTTCTTTTAAAGCAATCAAAAATCTTTGTCTTAACATTGTTTCATAATAAAAACATCAAGAGTGTAAATAAATTTCGGAATACAAGCCTCAATGCATCTAATTAGTAAAATAGAAACCAATTTGATTCATTCTGTATTAGTTAAGTTCATAAGAAAATAATTACTGCAGTTTTGTTTCTACATAGTAATTCTGTTTTCAAGTTTTGGCTGGCTAAATTAAAATCTGATCATAACTCCGAATTACAGACCAGCCATTAAGTATATGATTGTTATTATCAGGGGCAACTCGTTCATAGGCACTGCGGAACTGCAGCACCCCCAGTTTTTCTCGATATATATAAATATATTTATTAATTTATTTATATTTGCTTCTAATATTTAATTTCATCATCCACAATCCTATACAATTCTCTTATTTTGTATAAAAAATAATAAAAATCCATCTTGTAGCACTTAGGAGGGCGAAGGACGCTAGCAGCACTGGGTTTACCACAGTGTCATATTGCTACGCGCACAAGCATATGCACGTCATAGTGAGATGCGAGCTATTAGCGTAATGCGGCACTGTCCATCGCGCAGTTCCACTGTTGTTTATATGTAGTTTGCGCCAGTAGTAGAGTGTTCGTTCGTAGTGTTTATCGTGTTTACTCCGTCTCTTTAAATATTTGGACATTACAATTAAAGGATTTAATTTTAATGTCCAAAAATTGTAAATCCATTCCTTTAATTACAATTAAAGGAATGGATTTTATTTTTAAGTAATTCTGAATTATACCAAACTGTATAATTTTATAGATAATAAACAATATTGTTTCATGTTTAATTTTTTTTTAATTTTAACATAATTTTGATATTTTATCCAAACACGTACACACTCTACTTACAGTGCGTATGGATATTTCGAAAGCTGCAGCACACTCACGATTTCAAGCCACGAGTCGCCACTGGTTATAATATAAAAAAAAAAAGGTCGAAAAATTTGGACTTTTGCAGTATATAAAATCCAATATAACCGATAGTTTTAAATGTTTTCTTTGTAGCAAATGATCTTTTTATTTTTTATGTTAATTTTTTATTAAAAGAAAAAATTAAACTAGAATCACCAAGCCTTACAATTCTCAACCTACCCGATTGATTATGAAATAAATAGTTGAATCCATTCTTCGTACATTAAATTAAAGATTTTCAATATTTTTTATTCTTGAAACCTTTCTGAGCTATTCAAAATTCCACATAACCATTTGCTATAAGAGAAAAATTTCCAATTTTTTTAGCTAAAAAAGTGGAAGATATAAAAGAACACCATATTGAAAGTATTGATCAGAAATAAGACAAATGTTCACTTTTCTTCCTCCGAACTCTTAGAAGTTGCGAAATCTTTGAGATTTCTTGGATTGCTACGTTCCACTACTTATATAACAACATTTAGCTAGTGGGATGTGTATGGCAGCATCAATAATTAAGATGTAACTAACCTCAAAATTACAGATTTTTTAGATGACACAAGCATCCCAAGAAAACAATAATATTTTACAAAATTGATGTATTTTGATTTTAAAAACATGGCTTACTATATCACAGTTAGGCTCAGTAAACCATCGAAGACCACAAATGGTCAGTAACCATAACATGTGGCCGATATTATAATCATCAATCATGAAATGCGGTTAAAAATAAATACCGTATTTTTCCGTGTATAAGACGATGCTTTTTTCTAAAATTTTTAGACCAAAAGGGGTCGTCTTATACACGGGGGTTGGTAACCGGTTGAGAGACTCCCGGTTGCCGTGGCGAAACTGCCAGTACCTTGTCTCCGCGAACAGGCTACCGCCAATCACTAGCCTTTGTTAATTCTGTCGATGGAAGTCATTAATGGCTGATTCTGAATAAAACAATCAGAACTCTGAAAGTATTCATACGTCTGAACTCGTTGGCGGGTAAGTTAATGCATTAACAATATTTTGAGCACTAGTCCATAAAAATGTCCGAAAATAAAAAAAAAAAAACGATTGTCACTTTCTTCAAAATTCAAGTTAAAAGGCATCAATTGTGCAAACGAACATGGAAATAACGCTATAGAGAGACAGTTTGGACCTCCTTCCACTGAGTTTATGATTAGATAGTGGAGAATACAGGAAAGACAACTACTCAAGATGCCAAAAAAAGAATATGCCCTTAAGTGGAAAACCAGCAAAATGTCCAAACTTGGAGCAGAGGCTTGAGATTTGGATTACGGAGCAGGGCCAGAGTGGGATATGTGTGTGTCAATCAAGCTTATTCAATACGAGGCAAAAAGGTTTGCAAGAGAAATGAACATTGTTGATTTCACAGGATAGGCAAAATGGTGCTTCAACCTCATGAGGAGAAAAGAGTTGGCCATGAGAACAAGAATCAAGTTAGCCCACAAAATGCATCCCTGAAAATGCATCTTAGTATATATCATAAAAATATACCTAATTGCTAAATATACTTGGAATATTTAAAAATATATATATCAAATGTGTTCTGTTTTATGTTTAAAATATTGATTTCTTAATTTTGGGTACGAAAAAGTAGGGTTCTTCTTATACACAGAAAACTACAGTAGTTGGCGGTATGGCGCATTGCCCTAGATCTTTATATCAAATCTAATTAATGTGTTTTTCATTTTAATAATTTAGTTAGAGAATTGATACAATAAAGCAGTTTTTCAATGATATTCAGTAGCACTTCGCTGAAGGTAGGTGTTAACCATTACATATTAACTGAAACTACATATGGTGACTCCATGATTCGCTTGGTATTGAGAAGGCCCTTCAGTTGGTAGATCTGTGTTCGAATCTAGTCTAGGATCTGAACTATTTTTCAACTGAAGGGCTTATATATAATAGGTTAGAAAAACAGATGGTTGATGCCAGGATGACAGAGGAAGAAGAAATTCTAGATGGATTGATGCAGTCAACAGTGTCTTAGGAGACTAAAATATAATATCTGATGAAATTGCTTTCCTGACAGGAACCCTAATAATTTGAAAGACTATTTTCCACAGGAAATTACTAATAATGTACACTCATCATGTTCTTACTCTATAATTTACATTACACCACTTGAAGGTGTAATAACTAATGGTGATGCTATTAATTACGATTATTATTTCGAACTGCGCCATTAGTTATATTCTAAGATTTTATTTATTTATCTTATTCTCTTTCTTATGTCTACCTTACTTCTACTCGTTTAAATCTTTCTCTTGTTAAGTTCTCTTTACCTTGTTCTATCTTAATCCGATTAATTTAGTCCCCGCTTGTAATCCTTTATACTACCTACAAGTGTTAGCGCTGTTAGTGTCTAGAATAGGCAATTGACGGATCCAGTGTTAACCATTTCTCAAGCGATTCAGGGAAAATTTATTTCTTTTTTTTGACTGCGCCAACCTGAATTAAAGTTATGGCACAGGAAGAACAGTTATAACACTTCTAGAATAGATCACTTCCTAAAATAAAGTTAAATAGTCAGTCGTGGCAATTTCTCTAATTTAAACACACAGGTTCGGTTATTTTTATGAGACAATGCATTAGTCAAAAATCAAGCGATAGTTTTAAACAAACAAAACGTCTTCATTTTACGTTAAGCACAATACAATAAGATATACATTAAACATTCTCTCCAATTCCTAGTTTCAACTTAAAATCGTAACCTTTCAATGTAGACCTGCAATTCACAATGCTTGAAAAACTGCTTTACAAACTCTAAGCAATTTCAGGTTGTTACAATCAATCTCACTGGCTAACATTCTTCTCAATAATTATACTAGCTAACTTTCAGCCTCAATTACTTCTTATAGAGATAAAACAACTAATTTTAACAGAGATACGTTCAGCAGGCATACAATTCTTGATCACAATCTCAGCGTTAACATATTAAAATGTACTCACAAATTCGTAGAAACAAATACAGTCCTACCAGTCTGGATGACTTTTGGCGGTTCTGCTGACTGCTTTCCTTGGTCCTATATCCTAGCCTTTGCTGAACGGTTTTGGCGGTCATCCTGGTGTAGTCCTCGTCTGGGATTGTAGCATAGCTCACCGTCGGTTATTGGATCTACTGTCGATCCCGGATAGCTGGTCGCACGTGGCACGTTCCCCTACTGGAAATACATCTCTGTGGAATGATCTTCTTCTCCTGGGTTTTCTCCCCGTGCGTAGGGGTCACGATCCGGCAAACTACAGCAAGACGAAAAACTCCGGCCTCGAACTCGAACTTCCCTACAGCCAGCCTCTCTCTATAACCATAACCATAACATCACTGGCCAGAGGAGTGAAGAAAGATGCTTTTTCATTCCCTATTGTCTGATAGGGATGAATATTGAAGAGGAAAAATTATGAGCTGTAAGCTCGCCCTGGAAGGGGGGGGGTTACGGAGATTACTTATCGTTGCTAGTATACAGGATGGCGTTTGGTGTCGTGTTTGAAGAGGTCAGTTTCGTCGTAGCTTGCAGCATGTTTCACTAGATCGTTGGGGTGTGTAGAGCTTTTCAAGAAGTATTTTGCCGCTGTAGTTTGTAGGAAGGAGTAGATGTAAGGGATGTTTGTATTTCTATGTAGATGGACGGTTCTTACAAACCATGGTGCTTCTAGGATCGTGTGCAGACATTTGTTTTGCACTCTCTGTAGCTTGAGGATGCTGGTGTTGGATGTGTGGCTCCAGGCGGGAGATGCATATGTCGCTATGGGGCGGATCGTCAGTTGATAGAGGAGTACTTTGATTCTGGTATTTAGCTTGCTTTTCTGTTTATTAGAGGGTAAAGTTATGCGATGGCTTTAGATGCTTTCGCGCATAAGGCTTTGATGTGTGGATTGAAGGTTAATCTTTTGTCCAGTATTACCCCAATATATTTTGTTTCTGTTTGCCAGGGGATTTTGGTGTTGAATAGGTAAAGGTCCCCCTTGGGAGATACCAATCTTCTGGGGAAAAGTATCGCAATACTCCTTTGGGGGATTCACTTGTAATCTCCATTTGGTGAACCATTGTTCCAGTTTTAATAGATTTTCTTGCAGTTTTTTGGCGACGAGATGTGGCTGTAGAGATCTGGCTAGTATTGCTGTGTCATCCGCATAGAGTGCTAAGTGAATGACATTGAGTTGTGCGTGTCTGCCATATATATCGAGAATAAGATCGGTGCCAGTAAGGACCCTTGGGGAACTCCCGCTGAGATCCGTCGCTGATTTGAAACTGTTCCATTTATTTTGACTTGTATGTGTCTGTCCTGGAGGTATGATTAGGTAGACCATTCCTGATGGTATGCCTGCTGAGATGAATTTATGCCGTAATCCGAAGTGCCATATCTTATCTAAAGCTTTTGCTATGTCGAGGAAAACTGCTCCAATGTGCTGATGCCAATTGTAGCCGGTGGTGATGTACTCAATTAGCCTATAAGTTTGTTGAGTAGTACTGTGACGTTGTCGAAAGCCGAACTGTTCCTTTGGAAAGATATTTAACTCGTTTACTGAGGCTTGTAGTTTGAAGAGAATGATTTTTTCGGCAATTTTGCCTAAGTTTGAAATCAGGCTCATGGGCTGATAGCTTTCAGGCAGGTGTGGATCTTCACCTGGTGTTAGCCCCTCTCTAGGTTCTCAAGGCCTTTTTTATATGATTCAAAAGCTCCTTGTTTTTAGTGTCGGAGATCCTCGAATCTTCCGTAAATAACTTACGTCACTGTTGTTTTGACCTTCAGAGTTGGCGGCAATAATCTACATCTGAACGACCCTGAATACTTTTGTTTACTTTCAAGTCGCCAACATAATCTGGTCTAATCTCCTTAACTTAAAGAAATACTTTTAACATTTTCTTACATCAAACCAATGTAATTCACAATTTTAACCTTCACAATAATTTTATAATTTGTGAACAATTTCTACATCATTCTTTTTGTTAGTTTGCTTTATAAGTTTACAATCAGCACTTCTTTAAAATATAGTAAGTTACAATTCTTTCTTTCCTCTTGGTTTCTGACCTCAGTAAAATCGATGTTGAAAAATCGTTATATAAAATTTCGCCGCATCGAATTTTACAAAGGTACACATATCGGCCACTGAATTATAAACTTTTATTTAGTACCGTGTTGGAGCCCTCCTTTGCCCCAAATTACAAAACATATGCAGTTTGCCATAAATTGCGCAAGGCTGCACAATTCAAGTTGGATTGCATCTACATCTGCAAAATACCAGGCGTTCACCACAGAGTCCTTTAACTACCTCATATTTGATAGAGGAGGACTTTACTCCCGGATTTGTTTTGCTAACATGCCCCATACATTCTCAATGGGGGTTCAGATCCGGGCTTTATGGTGGCCAGGGAAGATGGTGGAAGCCCCTGTCATGCTCGTTGAACCACTGCTGAGCAGTTCTTGCTCGATGCACAGTAGAATTGTTGTTCATGAAACAACCGTCATCTGTTGGATAAAAAGTCGATATTTGCAGGATGGACTTGATCGGCAACACTGTTCACGACCTTCCAGCAATATCAGGGGACTCTGATATTGATGGAGTTCAAGCTGAGTTCATTGCTTCATGGGACTGCTGCCAAACTTTCTGCCTATTATCGATATCGATACAGAACAATTATCGTTACTCGTCGGACACATCACTTTTTTCCAATCTTGAAGCGTCCAGTCACGGTGTTCCTGACACCACTGTAGGCGAACTTTCCGGTTCTTCGCAGAAATCAGTGGTTTACGTATAGGCATGCGACTGCCAATACCGATCTTCTTCAGTTCCCTGCGCATAGCACGGCGAGATATGGATCGGAAACAGTTTTTGTTAAATGCTTCGATTAATTGCTACACAAAGGAAGTTCTGTTTGTCCGTACAAGCCTACTCAGACGACGGCGATCTCATTCCTGACAGATTTTCTTGCGACCACACTTACGCCTCTTAGACAAACAAGTGGGGGTATTTTCACACTGATTAAACAACCAGGATATCTCACCGTTTGAGAAACCAGTCAGCTCTGCTGTTTTCAAAAATCGTGGCTCCAGTCAGACGGGCACACTTTATCGAACTCCGAAAGATCTTTTGTTTTTCCCATATCCTGTGATCAATAGTTTGACGATTACTAACCAGCATTCTTAAATAATTGCCTAGAACACGTGGTAACGAACGTGACCAAGTATTTTGCATATAAGCTGCATAAGTGACGTTTACATGTATCTTACGCATAATAGTTTCTAATTCATTGGCCGGTATGTGTACATATAAGAAACTTTATGAATATTGTTCAGTTTCATTCTATACAGTAATTTCATCGAAGAATGCATATCTTAAATGCAAATATTTCTTTTAAAAAATTCAGCTACAGTACTAACAAATATTGTGAATGACAACAGAATATAATATAAAGATTTGTTTATTTATTTAAGATGAACAAATTCAAGATTACATTTTTACGTGGCATCCCTTTGTTGGTTGGTTGCTGCATAACGGAGATGGATGGGGTAGGTGAAGGGATAATGCACATTAATAGTCTTTTGTTGAAAACATATAACAAGAAAGTTTTGAAGTGTCCAAAATGTCCTTAGTTATCTGTAAAATTCTTCCATCTTGTCAGCTCCCTTGTCTCTAGGATCACAAATCGTGCCATCGAAATAACTACGAAAATACGTTAAACAAAACAATTTTGTCTGAATAACATGTATACTTTTTTGAATATTAACAATTTTAAGGGATTTAAAAGCAGTGCTGTTAATCTTAAGCAAATCCCCATAGTCTTACACTGTTGTCTTTGACAGTATATCATTATACTGTCAAAGACTACAGTATAATGATATACTGTAGTCTTTGACATACAGTATATCATTATAATCTCCTTTGTAATAAAGAGAAAATACTGTTTTTGCTTTTCATTACGATATACTTATTTTATTATAAAATATATTTCAAGTACATAATTATGCTATTTTCGTTTATAAAATTAAAAATATTTCTGAATTAAGTATCAGTATATTTCAAAACAAACGATAGGTGGCATGCATTGTGCCAAATAAAATAACCAAACGAAACATCTTTGTATCGGTAATGACGTCACTTTACTGTTTTCCTTGCAACACAAATAACATTCGTTTAAGTTCGTCGAATATCACTGTTTGCTCGTCTTGGAAAATTTATTTATCCTGAGCACTTTCTTTTATTAGGATGGGCGTAATTTATTAGGAAAGCAATGCAAGGATATTAAATTGGCCTTTTGTTGAACGACAACATTTGCTCTCTGCTCGGAAATAAATACTTCAGTAAATATGTGACTGTCTGCGTAATAAATTTCACATAATAAGTAAAACCTTATTTTATTTTGTTTTAAATGTCTAACGGCCAGATTAACTTTCGTCTAAAGTCTTTGGATACCTTTTCAAAAATATTCACATAGTTTTTGACTTAGCTTTGGAATCTGCTAACTTCCGATATTGAAATTATAAAGCATGCCGTTTGCGATCTGGTTTTATTTATTATTTTTTTCCCAGTGCGTTGGTGATGGATGACAGCCATAAATAATCTGAAGAAATGGCAAAATCAGTTATTTTGAATACATTTACTGGCTTCGAAATGATCAGACGTAAGAAGTAAGATTAAGAAACTTTGGTTTGTCTAGTGAAAAAATAACTAAATGCCTAAAAAAAATTAATAATAAATAGTTTAAAAAATGAATAGATTAAAATAAAAATAGATAAAATAAATTTTAGCAAAATAAAAATACCTTTAAAATAGTACAATGTTATCTATGAAGTCATGAATAGTACTATAGTAGTAAACATTATTAAATAATTCTTTTCAATACAAGTCATCATTTCAATACGAGGCTTGACTTACACTGAAGTTTAATTTTATACTAGAGGAATTACGTATTTTCTATTTTTATTTCGGAAAGCAGCCTGAGAAATATTTATTACGTGTAACGAAAAAAAAAAAAAACTTTTTTAAGAGAACACAAAAATGCAAAGATGTATAAATCATAGAATGGAAAACAAAAAACTAGGAGGCAAAAAAGATCACATTTTCGCTACGTTTAAATACAGACCTACAATTAAATAATGCACCTCATTAAATTGTTGGAAGAAAACTATCTGCAGTTAAGTATACATCTGAAGAAGTTTATGTTTCGAAGGGACTGTCTTTGCTCTCTCTTTATAAAAAAAGATATCTATTTGATATATACAAAAAAAAAAAAAAAAAGAAGAAAAAAAGTTTAGGAGTTTGCTTAATTGGAAACCAGCGAACTAGAAAATCAGCTATATGATTAAATAAGTTTCGTTTCGCTGAGTAATAAGAGTACATAAGTTGGTCTTTATAACCTACATCAATTTCAGTTGTCACACGAAAGCAAAAAAAAAAAAAAAAATCTAGTATGATCGTTAACTTCAAATGCGTTCTTCATTAAGCAGATTTTCAAATTAATACTTCAAAGTATCTATCGAAATTCTGGTGCATAAAATGTACTTTTTACCCCTTCTTCCAGAATTTATCAAAAATTAATATTCACCAAATTTTAATACGTATGCCTTTCCCCCCCTCATTTTCACATTTAATCCTACATTTCAGAAACATCAACAGTGAAACTCACACCAGATCAGGCAATAATGCCAAGTGGAATTTAGGAAGAAGAGATCGCTGTAGTTGTCTGCCGTACTTTCTTTCACCCCTTAAAGTCTATAAATCATTGGTAGTTATGAACTCAGCTATTAAGGACATCTATTTTTTGTCATGCGCTGTGCTAAAAGTTTAATTTGTAACTATTCATTAAATATTACTATCCCATCTCTATTAAATCCAAAGACATCAGGTTTGTAATGAAAACCCTTTTATTTCTTTGAATGCGTTCTCTGTTCTGTTTTGCAGGGGGGGGGGGAACTACCGCTTCAGGTGAAATTGGGCAGCTCTCTTTCAGTTGAAAAGCTGCTATAAAGAACAGATTGGCGTCGCAGCTACCGACTAGGCTACAGAAGTGGCATAGATGATTCTGAGATCTATGTTAATTAGTTCGTACCTTTGGGATTTGTGTGGTTTTTATCACGATGAAGTGCTATTCATTCTGCAATGCTTTTAAGAGACTTGACTACATGGGAGCAACATAATTCGATATGTAATTTTGAAGTACTGCACCCTAATCTATTAAATATTTCTTGCTATTAAAAAGCATTGTAAAATAAGTAACTGTTTATAATGATATGATCACACCCAGAGTTACTCCTTGATCAGTGGTACTTAAAAGCCCACAACTTCCAAGTGTCCTAGGTTTTCGTAATTTTAATTACATTAGGATAAGGTGGTCAGTCTTGCATCTATTAAATTTATTTTTATTTTTTGGTAAAATTTCAGAAAAATTCCATAATATACAAAGATCATTTACTCAATAATTGTTAATTAAGACCTTTAAAGCTAAGGCAGTGAAATCTTCGTTCGTATGAGCTCGTAGTCAGGGGAACCAACAGTCAGGGCAGACACAACAACTGAGAACTGGTATAAAAAACATAAGTAATTTAGATTGCCCAATATAGATAAATTAATATAGTTAACTCCTCCTCCTCCTTTCTCGTATTAGGTCTAGTGGCGCATTACGTTCGTATTAGGCATGGCTTATTACGATTCGAAACCGCGATCGTTTCGAGGATAAGGTGGTTATTCCTATGCCTCCCGGTGTGTCCTATGTCTGTAGATGGGTGTGTTCACGAGACCAGTTTTTGCGTATTCTAGGGACGAAAAACCGGAGTTTCCGGTGGAAAAACCCTCTACCTACGTATGAGACCGGCTAACTCACATTTAGTCGAAAGAGAATAGATAAAGGTTCCTCAGATCATGGACGGGAATCGAACGCATGTCTTTCCGACCGAAGGGCTTCGTCGATATCGACTGAACTACGGAGACTCTTAATATAGTTAAATATAGATAAATTAGTCAGATAAGAAAACAAAATAGTTTATGATCTAACTAAAATATGTGTTTTTTTTTTGTTTAATCTAACTAAAATATCTAAAATATATAAATTACACATAATAAATTATATATAAGTAATAATTTTAAAAAATAAAAATAATAATACAAGATATTTGGGTAATCAAGTACAGTCCCATTTTTTCGATTTTTGCTTCTTTAAAAATAATGTAAAGCAGAACAACAGTTGGAAGTTTGACTGAAAATGTCTCTTTAGTGATTACTATGATAAAAATTAGGAATAGATAGATTTATCTGCATGAAGTAGGTGTAACCTATTTTTGATAGGAATCCCTTTGGATTCAAGAATTAAAAGAGGAAACATTATTCCTCAGAGGACAAGAACAACACGCCTGAAGTCAGCATTCTGCACACACGGTCACTGATGGCTGGTTCGAAGTTATCAGCGATTTTCATAGACATCTCGAGGAGACTACCACAGACAACTACCGCCATCTCGTGACGTTATACGAGGGTGGTCTGAAAAGTTCTCGGCCTCGACCATAAATGGCAACACTATCGAAAGAGTTTTTTTCTAAGTTGGTACATCTGTTATAAGCATCCATGTCAAAGTGTAAGTCATTCTATCAAGTAGTTTGCTTGTTTTATACAGCTATCTGAAGCAAAAGTGTTGTCTGTACCCCCTTAAAATGGATAAAATTCAGTATCGTGCGGTTATAAAATTCTTTGTAAAAGAAGGTTTAACGCCAAAAGAAATTCATTCGAAGTTCATAAAAGTTTATGGGCACTCTTCTCTTTCGTTTTCGACAATTAAGAAATGGGCTGCCGAGTTTAAACGTGGCCATACCAGCCTTGAAAATGATCCACGTGAAGGACGTCCAAAAAGTGTAACAACACCAGAAATCATTAATCAAGTGCACGATATGGTATTGGATGACCGGCGAGTCAAAGTGCGGGAAACTGTTGAGACTATAGGCATTTCAAAAAAGCATGAAGAATTGCATATGAAAACGTTTTGCGCAAAATGGTTACCGCGCTTGCTCACAGCAGATCAAAAACGCACTCGCATGAAAATCTCTGAAAAGTTCTTGGAGCGTTTTAACAAGAATAAAACTGATTTTGTGCATCGATATATTACCGTGGATGAGACTTGGATTCACCATTACACACCAGGATCCAAACAGCAGTCGAAACAGTGGACAGAAGCCGGTTGTTCAGCGCCAAAGAAGACAAAATCGGTTCCATCAGCAGGAAAGGTCGTGGCATCGGTGTTTTGGGATGCTAAAGGCATTTTGTTCATTAATTATCTTGAAAAGGGTAAAACAATAACTGAGAGATATTATTCCGATCTTTTAACTAGACTAGACGAAAAAATTCGTGAGAAAAGACCCGGTTTGCAGAAGAAAAAAAATCATCTTTCATCAGGACAATGCACCTGCCCACAAAGGTGTTTTGTCAATGGGAAAATTAAGGGATCTGCACTATGAATGGTTGGAACATCCACCCTATTCCCCACGTTTGGCTCCCTCTGACTTCTATCTCTTCCCAAAACTGAAACTCTTCCTCGCTGGTTAGCGTTTTTCTTCGAATGAAGAGGTGATTGCAGCTGTAGAGGAGTATTTTGCAGATCTTACTGAGAACCACTACATGAATGGAATAATGGCGCTGGAATAAATGTATTAGTCTTACGGGAGATTATGTTGAAAAATAAAAATAAATTTGAAATTGTAAATTCGTTTTTTCATTGTTAGGCCGAGAACCTTTCAGACCATCCTTGTATAATTATCTGAAATAGTGTGAGATCTACAGTTTTAACAAGATTTTCTTGAGTTTCGAAGTAAAAAAAAAAAATCTACTTGCTTGTGCTCCAGATTAAATTACTTGGAACCAGTTGGAAAAGGATCCTCTATTTGACCATTGGAATCGAATTGACAGTCTACGCCATGGAAGAAAAATGCTATTTCCAAAGGCCTACTTATGCACCTCTTTAAATTTTTATCGAATTGCTTTATATTTCATTATTCGATAATATAATGCATATTAAAATCGAAATTTCCAGCCTACAGTATAATAATTATATGCGTATCATATATACTACAAAAAAAGTGATAGATTTTATTAAAATGATTAAATAATACAAATAATTTCAATTAATAAGGCCTTCTTGTTTCATGCTTTAATAATCGTTATTGATTTATTGGCATATATAGGAAATGATTATGGTTATTGATAAATTGCGTACCCTACGTTATTTATCTTCCGAAATTTTAATTGGTTTTGCATTCATTCTGCTGCATGCTTATCGTATAAAAAATTTCATTTCACGTGTAGTATTTATTTTTTGAAGAAGAGAATAATAATGAATGAGAACTCAGTAATTATCACAAAAAACATAATAACACTTCTTTCAGTTTTTTTTTTTTTTTTTAAACGTTTGTTTTGCATTTCTCCCCTCTTAAATTTAGTTAGCTTTGCAAATGTAAAGTATTTTCTAAGATTAGATACTTCCGCCATCTATTGGTACTAATGCGTACTAAAGCTCTTTTATTATCAAACATTTTTGCAAGATCTCATAAACATTAGTTCTCTGATATCATTCAGCGTAGTCAAAGTTGGCTATTTTCAACAATTGGTGATATTACATGCAATCCATTTAATTATTTCTTGTTCTTATTAGACCATTAGTCCATGTTCTCTGTTTTGCGAATGTATCAATGTATTTTGCCTTTAGACAGGGTAATAATTATTACCAATTACGTGCCTTATGTAAGCGCGCGCGCACGCACACACGCATGCACGCGCACGCACACACACACACACACACACACACACACACACACACACACACACACACACACACACACACACACACACACACACACACACACACACACACACACAAACTGGCCACAGAAACCTCTAATACAACAATTCCGTGTGTCTATGGTTAAAGAAAAGAATTCTGTTCATATGTTTTTTGAACAACTGGAGATGGTAATCTTAATAAAATTCAGATATGAGAAAGCAGACAAGAGTCGTCTGAGGTTTTGTTTCACTGCTTAAAATATGCGAATAATATTCTAAGATCGGACGTATTTGGGATTTGTACAAGAAGTAGCTTCTTGTACAAAAGAGGCCCAAGCATTTGGAAGTCGAAGAAGCTAGTGTGATATGTTGGTGTTAGGAAAATCTAGTCGGAGAAGTCAGAATTAGAAAAGAAGTTGAATATCCGAATAATCAAAGGTAATGGGAAGTGAATTGAGACCGCTCGAGAAAAGTTAGTATGTTTTTTCTGCCTTAAGGGCAGGGCATTAAGGACCTACAAGTACCACTCATTATTATTTATTTTATTACATAGTTTATCAACTGAATAAGAAGAGTGTATACCGTTATCAGCAAACTGTGGGAATAATTTGAGATAGTGAGAAAGAAACAAATGCATAAATGTATAGGGAAGCTTGAAAGGAATTATAGATTTCCGGGTACTCCAATATTCGTGGAGATTTCTGAATAGAGGAAAAACCATTTACCATGATACGTAGCGAATGACTATAGTGGAAACTGGAAGCTCAGTTGAAAAGCACGAAAGATAGACCATAAAATGGTAGCTTGGTAAATAGGTCTCAAAGTCAGATCCGATCAAAACCTTCCATAGAAATATCAAATTCAATCCATTTTGAGGGACGAAAAACCGGAGTCTCCTGAAACTCTCTCTATAAGAGACCAGCAACTTACCCTTGGAACGACCTGAATAGAGGGTTTTTCATGTCATAAACGGGACTCAAACCTGGGTCTTCCAACCAAAGGGCTCGTCGGTATCAATTGAGATATGGAGGTTCGTATTGTAAACCAGAGTGTTTTTTATTTGTCAAACATGTGAACATTGTTTATTATTATATTTTAATGTTTCAAAACGTTTTTTGGAAAGTTGACGAAATTTGATCTATTTAAAATGGCTCAATTTTCGTAACGACGTTAGGAGAAACTTTCAGACGAGCTAAGAAATAAAAAATCTGGCTGATACAACAACATTAAAAAGAAATGAAGGAAAAAGTGAAAGTACATTAAACCTTAAAATTAAAAAAAAAAAACCTCCTTAAAAGCTACCGCTATTTATTATTCTTTTTCTGGATGCCTAAGTGACAAGTTGTATAGTAGTTTTACAAATTAATGAAAGTAACAAATACAAAAAAAAAAAAAAAAAAAAGTCAACCTATAAACTTCCCCTCTTGAAAAAGGAAAATATATAAAAATCGTAATATTAATTATTTAGATCTTTTGGGGAATTAAAATTTTCTAAAGTGGTGTCATGTTCACAAACAAAGACAGTATTTTTTTTTTTTTAATCTGTCGGCAGAGAATTATATGTTAAAAGGATATAGGCATATGAACTTGCAAATTACCATCTCTTACTTTAATATTCTGGAAAGGAAGTGAGTAATATGGAACTTGTTCTTTAGAAAAATATATAAATAAATACTCGATAAAGTCATTTTAAAAAAAAAAAAAAAAAAAAAATATATATATATATATATATATATATATATATATTTCCAATTAGTAGCATTACTTTTGTGTAACACATGTTTACTCGTTTTTTCAAGTTCCAAATTTGCTCTGATAAATACGCAATATTTAATTAGTTTTAAAGGAAGTAAGCATTTTGTGTTAATGAAAATAATTAAATAATAATTATTATTTTAACATTTAGTTAAAGTTATAGTTATTATTTTTATTTATAAATGTAAATTAAGGTCCACAAACATTATTTTTATTACTTTTATTGTATTTTGGAAAACATTTGCATATCCAATGAACATTCCTTGCTTTGTGAGCTTGAAAAACGATTGTTTAACTTCTATATATAAAATTATAATAATTTATCCGTCAAATATTAATTCAAGCCGTCCTACTGGTTAGAGGGCGTGTTAGCAGGAATCCGCCATTTCTCTAGTGACGTATGTAATACATTGCGTATTTATTCACAACGGAGTCTTTCATTTTAAAGTTTTTATGTGATTTTTGTAGGTACAATCTTCTGTAAGATTTTAAGCCAATATCATCATAGGGTGACAATTTAAAAATCAATTTAAAATTAAATTATTTTCCCATTAACTCTGGTGAATGTGATTTAAATTACGCAAATACTTAAATTAAACATTTGCAGTTGAAAATGTCATTATTCAAACGAAGAAGAAAAAAGATTCAAGCTCCAAGCAAAATGACTATTTTCTTTTTCTTCCAAACACATAATCGATTATGAAGAAAATGAGTTCTTTGTGATTAGTGCAGTTACGGATCATAATTATTTTTAATCAAACCAAATCTAGTTATTTACAGCTGAAAACATAAAGTATTTAGTAGAGTATTACGCTTGTAATCAATTATATTTTTGCTAAATTACTCAGTCGTTGTTTAAGTCAATTGCTCTTCACTCTTTCTATTAATAGCATTTCTTTTTCAATTCCTACGATCATCATTATTAAAACTCGTTACTGTTCTACACGAAATTATTGTAAGGCAGTTTTAAAAATTATCAAAAAAGATTCGTTTGATATACAATAAAACGATCAAAAATCAGAAACGTCAACGGTAGTGTTGTAAAGCTTATCGCTTTTTTATATTCCCCGTTGTCTGATTAGAAAGATGCGTTGTTAAAAGTAATTTGTGAGCATTAAGCTCGTCCTGTTGAGGCTGAGGGATTTAAATGTAGCCACTGGATAGTAAATTGCTTTGGTTTTTTATGATTGTAGAGGTCATATTCATTCTAGTCTGCAGCTTGTTTGATCAGTTGATTTGGATGCTTGGCCGCATTTGAAAAGAATTTTACTCCTCGACAATAAAGTTCTTATACCTGATTAGATTCTTGATGTCTTCTGGAAGACTATTATGCTTATAAATAGTTATAGTTTGGAACTGCTGGTAATGCTTTATTAATTTGATTTGTGAAGTTAGCTATTGCTTTATCTCTCTTCCTTTGATTTCATGTTGGGTACTGGGCCAATGTGTTCGGGGAATACCTTGGTTAATTTTTCCCAAGTTATGAAGGAATGAGGGGGGGGGGATAATTGTTCCTGATTGCCTAATTTGAGTAACATAGGGTTGTGATCTGAAGACAGCTCATTCATTGTTTGTAACTGATATTGGCATTTCATGTCCCGTAGGACAACAATATCTAAAACATCTGAAATGCCAAGTGAACCATGATGAGTAGGCTATGTGAGACTGGCCACTACAATGTAGTTTTATCACAAATTGTGGATATTTGTGGATAATTTTTATTGGTCGTTTTACAGTTCCAAGCTGGATGTTCGGAATTTAGAACTCTATCGATGATGATGATGATGATGATGATAGAGTCTTTAATGCCTAGAATGGTGTCTAAATCAGTTCTCAGTAAAGTTGTTTTTTTTTGTTGTTGTTTTTGGTGAGTTATTAGTTGGTTATGGCATTATTTTTAAAGACGTTTTTAACATAGATGGCAGTGGTGCCACCACCTCTGAAATCAAGTCTATCATTTCTGTACATCAGGAATCTGCTTAATTTTGGATTGTTTGCTGGTCGTAAATGCTTCTCACTGATTAGAATAACATCTGGTTGTATCCAACTGTAGTTCTTGTAGTTCAATAATTTTTGTTGGAGAAGCCGTTGCATTCCAAGCGACAATTAGGAGTGAGTTTGGAGGAATTTTATTTCTATTCATTGCTAAGTGCTGTTAGAATGGAGTGTAGGAATTCTTGTAGGAATCTTTTTGTAGAGATCAGCGATGGGCTTGATTTACTAAAATCTTGAAGTATGGTAGCGCGAGAGGCGGTAATGACCACAGTCAGGTTGGGAGTTGTTTGTTCATGGCATGTTGTTTTCTTGGAACGTACCGCAACGGCATACGTTTTGTTCAATTGATGTGTATCTTCTTGGTTTTTAGATATTGTCCAAGTAAGAGGGTGTCCAACTTTCTTTAATTGCGTGAAATATTGAAAGAAAGTTTGATTATTTCTCATTGTCCTGTTTTTTGGGTAGAAGCTACATCCTTTGTAATTTGCAGGATGAAGGCCGTTGCAATTGGCGCATCTGGTAGGTATGGGTCTCGGCTTGGCACGGGTGTTAGTTGGGTGGTTTTTATATTTCAAACACACCTGTAGTTAGCTATAGATTTCTTCTGAGCATAATTAAATGTCTGACATCTGTGGCATTGCCCTGCTGATGTTCTTTTTCTCAGAGGTTCAGGAGTAATCCTGAAACCGCAGATCGAAGTTAACTCATAGATGTTTTTATGAGAGTTGTGAATTTCGATCAACACAGCTGGCATCGGTCTTTTGTTAGCTCTATACATCCTGCTCACTTTAATCGGAGGCAAACCATGATAGCTAAGATCTGTTGCTATTTCTTCAGAGATGATAACCTCTGTGACTCCTCTGATTACAACCTTTAGGTATTTTCACTACTTGGGGATAATGTATGTACTTAGGGATAATATTGTACGGTAAGATTATCCAACAATTTAGTTAGTTGATGCTAATCACCAACAGCAGTGAACTGAAATTTTATGCCCACATCTGGATTTTTGCTTACGAGTAGGCGATCATGATTGATATGACTGACATCCGTTTGCTTTTATCTCGGAGAATGACTGGAGGAACCTAACGGTGCTTGAAGGAGTGTCATCATCCATTTGATCGTTTTTGAGTGCCTCTTCAGTTCTTCCTGGAATTCTTTAGGGGAGAGATCACTATTTTTTTTTACCTTCTGTTCCTGTATCGTCACTTTCAGGGTCACTGCTTGTCACTGAATATAGATTTAAATAACCAGGCCACTCAATTCAAATTTCTTCAGTAGCTTTTTTCAGAGATGGAGTACTTGAATTTTGCCGAAATTTTGGACTAAGTGGTCTGTATCGAGATTTTCTATAATTTAAATAAAATTCTTAATTTTACGTAGCTGCTGACTTTCACAAACACTAAAGTAAAGATCAAGTCACTTTCGAAACAAACTATTTTACATCGAAAAATCACTCTTATCCAAATACTAGCTACAAAATCCAATCACCGCCATAATCATATTGGTAAATCCATGACTCAACGATTAAATCGAAATAAAATAAAAAATCAGCTAATGCCTTTTATTCCCTTGTGGGAGTAGGTGAGGCCTTTTAATCCTATCAAGCTTTTAGGAGACTGAATGGGCAGTTTAGTCTACACCGGTAGCCAATCAGAGATAGCTTCCCCAAGACTATCACTAATTATAAGCGGAAACCAATGAAGAGACTGCCAAACATATGCTGCAATCTCTTGGTACCTAACAGGTTATGTTCTTGTCTGAAATAGTCTGGGTTCTACGGTAGATTTTTGAGTCTACAGGAAGAAAAACTCGAGTTTCGAGGAGAAAAAACCCGTTTGCTTGTGCCAGATGATATCTGACCAGTTCCTGAGCTGAACACAACTCGGGAACTGGTCTAAGAAAGACTTAGAAAAAAGTTCCTCCAGTAGGTGACTAGAGTAATTATCATTTTTAAAACATATTCTTGCATAAAGTGATTTCAAGTGCTGAGTAAGCTAGTCGTTTTTCTTTTTTATTTTATTTCGTTAGAATATAATTATATGCCAGTTTTCTCAACCGCAAGACTCTGGCATCAATTATACTGGGCCGCGACTGGTTCTCCTGGAATTTGTCATTTTAGTTTTCTAAGCATTTTTCATGAATAAATATTTTACAGTGGAAATATTCTGAGGAGAATAAAAACGCCAATTGCAATGGCCATCATCCTGCAAATTACAAAGGATGTAGCTTTTACCCAAAAAACAGGACAATGAGAAATAATCAAACTTCCTTTCAATATTTCACGCAATTAAAGAAAGTTGAACACTCTCTGACTCAGACAATATCTAAAAACCAAGAAGATATGTGTAGCAAATGTCAGTGACCAAGCTGCATATTTTTAAACATTGAAGAATTCATGAATTATCAGGAATTTTCAGACCTCGAAATCTTTCAACATTCGGTAAAGGGAATACCGCTCTTTATAACCACTCATAAAAATTGCCTGCAAGCCGATTACACAATGGGCCGCGTATCCTCTGTTCTCAAAACCGAACGAAATGACATCTGTGTTGCAAATGTCAGTGATGACCAATCAGCAAAGAAGTATAAAAAAATGTTTTCACTGAAATAATTGAAGAACAAGGTAGTCTGTATCCGGTTCTCAAATCTAGTAATAGTGAATACTGCTTCTTTGCAAGTTCGCATTGCAGTGTGTAAGTGCTTGTTTCGAAACCCGAGTGCATTGATTTTTTAAAAGTAATATGTCTATAGATTTAAATTTTAATACAGTATGAATAAGAAACAAGGGACTTTGTTTAATTTTGATGTTAAAAAATCTCTTATTGAAGGTGTTCGTGATGCAACAAATAGAGATTCATCTACCTCATGCCTACAGAGTGATCTTCAGGATGTACAAAAGGAGGGGAAAACTACCAGCACACAGAACTACCAGTCTGCTTCACTCGTAAGTACATGGACAGCTATTTAAAATTTGGTTTCATACAATGCCCTGACACTGACCAATTGCCATGACCCCAATGTGTCATTTGTGCTACTGTTCTGGGAAATGAAGCCATCGCGACTTACCCGAGATCTCAACACAAAACATTCCAATCTAGCCAACAAACGCATTGAATTCTTTATGCGTAAATGAGATGCACTTAAAACAGAAAAGAAAATTATTCCCCTAACTTCAACCACTGACACTTCATTACTGATGGCATCCTATTTAATATCATTAAAGATAGCTAAATTTAAAAAACCGTATTCCATTGACGAAGAACTCATTAAACCTTTGATTGCTGCTTGTAATGAAGTATTAGACCAGTCTGTAGCAAATAAAATGAAAGAAATCCCATTGTCGAATGATACAGTTGAAAGGCAGATATCTGATATGGTAGAAGATCCTCCTATCCTATCCTTCTCATCCGTCTAAAACGGGTTAAATCCCCTCCTAATGAGGGGTTACCCCTATTAATGCAGCCGGTTCGCCACTCTTCTGCTGCATCCCCTAAGGGCAATAGTCACGACTGTATCGGTGTGTGTTCACGGAGACGGTTTGCCTGCTTTCGGGATGAAAAATCCCAGATAAACTGGGGGGGGGGATCCTTCTGCCCACGCCCAACACCGGCTAACTTGGCTATGGTTGAGGAAGATCCTTAAGCTCCTCACGTCGTCAACGGGAATCGAACCTAGGACACTCCTTCCCCAGGCATATGGTTGCACAGTGCATAGCCACTAGGCTACCCGCGCGGACATAGCAGAAGATACAAAATCGCAAGCCATTGAAAAAATTAAAAAATCGAAATTGTTTGCATTACAACTGGACGAATGTACAGATGGTCAGAACCACAGCATTTTACTAACGTATGCTGGATATATTTGATCATGATCAAAGTGACATAAAGAAAGACATTTTAAGTGTTTCTGAATTACCTACGCACACTATCAGTAGTGAAATTTTCAAAGTTTTAAATGGCTTCATTGAAGAGAGAGTCTCGAATGAAAAACTGTGTTGGAATTTGTGTCACTGCCTGTCTTACAAGCAGCGGCACAAATTACGAATTTCTACCTGTAAGACGGTAGAAATTCGTAAGACAGGTAGCGGCACGAAATTCTACCTGTAAAACAGGCAGCGGCGTTATGCCGCTGCCTGTCTTAAAGGTAGAAATTCAGGTTTAGTCACTAAAATTAAGGATATGGCGGACAATAACTTATTGTTAACACATTGCTACATTTATAGGCAACACCTGGCCTCCAAAAAATTGCACCCGAGCTTAATGAAGCCCTGTCTCAATCTGTTAAAATTATTAATTATATAAAAGCAGTACTTTAAATACAAGACTGTTAAAAGCATTGTGCGATGAAATGGGCTCTGATCATCACAATCTTCTTTTCCATTCGGAAGTTCGTTGGCTGTCCTGCGGTAAAGTTCTCAAGAGGTTATGTGAACTCTGAAAGGAAGTTAAGCTGTTTCTAATTGATAAGAAAACTGACCTGTCCCATTATTTCCAGGATAAGAAATGGGTAGCCAGGCTGGCATATCTTAACGAGATATTTTTTTTACATAAATGAGTTGAATTGAAAACTTCAAGATCCAGATACAACAATATTTAATACTTGGAACAAGATCGAAACATTCAGAATTGTGAATTTTAATATGATTGCAGAAATCATATTAAAATATGGTTTCTGCAATCATACAGATTATTGCAGAATAATCTGTAAATTACAATTATTCAAATTGTGGTGATTGCAGAAAGAAATAATGAAATGTTTCAGCTGTATTCAAATTATATTATGAAAGCAGATGATTTCTATTCGCAGAATTCAGTATTAGATATTATTGCAGTTCACATGAAGATGTTGTCGTTTGAAAAGTATTATCCCGAATGTGAAGATTCCCGGAGGCAAAATATGTGGATTGTAAACTTCTTTGTTGAATACAAAGAGACAGCCGTTTCCCATGAAGAAACCCCTCAACTTTTTGAATCATCATCGGACAAAGGACTGGAAAGTACTATTAATTCTATGAGTAATTCGAAATTCTGGATAAGAATGAAAAATGAATATCCAAATTTACATGAAATATCGGTGAGATTTCTTCCTTGTTAGACCACATATCTTTGTGAAGCTGCATTTTCTGCCATGACTGTGCTTAAAACGAAACAGAAGAACCGCCTGCAACTTTCTGACTGTCTCCGTTTGGCTATCACTTCAATTCATCCTAGAATTAATAACCTAAAGGACAGAAAACAGCAACAAAAAAAAGCTCCCTAGCTTAAATAAAACCTTCAAAAACTCAGTTGTAATAAAAGAAACCAAGTTTAACTTTTTCATGGATCCTTCATGGACATGGTTGTCCTTACTGTCATCTTAGTTTCTTTGGGTTAATGTGGTTGTTGATAACGAGTGAGGTCAGAGAGATGTATGTGCGTATGCGCGCGCGCGCGCGCGCACACACACACACACACACACATACACAAATTACTGTCATTTTAATCAGATTAGGAAATGAGAATACTTGATCCTTTTGATTTGTACTCTTTCATTTTTTTTTAATTTAGGGCACGCATTTTTCATTACAATTTTGTAGCTAGCGCCCTTATATGAGTTTCACAAAAGGGATGGAAATTAAAGATTAGAAGAGCATGTAATAAAGCTATTTCTTTACAATTTTATTTTCGCTTATTTGCATTTGTTCAATTGTTTCAGATATTTGCATTCCATGAGAGACAGAAAGTTTATTAGGCCTTTAACTGTTTCAATATCATAGAGATTTCGTGTTTCTTTAAGTTCTTCTAAAGTTTTAAAACTCAGGTTGAACAATTTTTATTATTCGCCCATAAGCAAAAATGTGTATGGAAGTGTAATGAATTGAAAATGTACTCATCGTGGGAAACCCACACTAACCTTTCTATACAAAGCTTATTATATCCTCTTCTTAAAATCATTAATTGTCCAGGCATTCCACTTATTCACCATCGTCAAAACCAAAACTTCCAGTTCTAGTCCGCATCACATCTAACCACACTCGTTATCAACAACCTCATTAATCCAAAGAAACTACTCAATTATCGGTCATATAAAGAGAAATAGCTTTATAAAGAGGGATAATAATCTCTCTATCTTTACTTATTAATATCGAAGCAGCCTTCGAACTATTTTACCATCTTATGAACTTCAACTCTCTGTCCACCATCATCCCAGATCTCTAGCATTATTGATTTCCCGAAATCCGGTACTATCGAAGTCATACACAGTAGGGAATCTTTTCATCCCGATATGTATAACCTTACATTTTGCAATATTAAATTGATAACGAATATTCTTTACCAACAGTGTCAATTTAACTGAATTACTATTAAGCAATTTAGTTAACCGATCCTGCAGGATGTCAACATCACTATTTGTCTATTTGCTTCCTTACTGTTCCATCATCAACAATCAACCAAGGAAATGTTTTCTGTTGAATTAATTTACAACACTAGAAACCCAAATGTCTCCATCTGGAGAGTCTGTATGTGTATGTGTGTGTGGAGGGAGTGGAATTTCTGTCTGGTAGTGGTACATTTTCCTTCTGTGGTGTAAGAAGTTAAACAGAATATAAAATTTAAAAATTCCAGTTAAAAATATTGAAAATGAAGTCAAGCAAAAAAAAAAGGAATAAAATAAAAAATATTCACGAAGGTAAAACAAGCAGTTATTTCCATTCATAATGAAATTTCTGACTTGTCTTCTCTTGTTTCTAAAACATTCTTTCTTATTTTACACCAAGAAAATGAATAAAAGTTTAATGTTAGTTTTATAAATGCTTTGAAAGGGAACAGGACTTTAAAATAAGAGATTCATCTTGGATAAGAGTTGTCTTGGTATTGCAATGCTTAAACAGATATGTTTTGTTAAATATTTTTCTCTGTCTCTCTTTCTAGGTTCTTGTTGCTTTGTTGCAATTAGGGTCGAAATAATGAAGGAAATGAGGTCAGTAATATCAGGTAATTTTCACGTGATTGCTAATTCAGCTTGTGTTACTTAACTGGTGACTATACACTCTTAGAGAGACATGGAACCGAATCCAATAAAGGCCACAGAGAATCTTTATAAGGACTTTCCAAATGAATGTGAAGTTGCTGGTCTGATTCAGAGGATAGGACAGACTTTAATACCCTTTTATCTTCTTAAAAATACAAAATGCAAATCTTTTCTCTTAAACTTCGACTTAGAAGTTAGCACCTTCAGCTGAAAAGCCCTTAAAACATTTCTCTTGACGACCAGGGAGGGATTGGGACATGGATCCTTCCAAATTAGGACGAATACCGCGACTCTCTAGCTAATATGCTAACGAAATAAATGCTGAGAATAATGGCTTAAATGACATTGAAAATGACAGAATTTCAGTGTTTTCACCGTCCTCTCAAAAAGTGAATATTGTTCTGAACTGAGCTATTCATAATCCCGCTATCTCTGTTACCTCTCTCTCTCTCTCTCTCTCTAATCTTATGCTAATATCATCTGCAACACGTTTCAACTCCTACGCACGTATCATTTGAACAGAGGTTGCACGCTCGCATGAGAAACAGTTTTTGCAACTGAATTGAGATTAATCAACTGTATTAATTTTATTAATGCTTTCACTTGATTTTCTGTTTTTATGCGATTAATGAAACGAGCTTTTAGCCACACCCAGGAAACACAGAAGATTGCAAACGAGTTCATTATTTACATTTTAGTTGGTATCATTAATGGTGTATGAAAATTAACAGAAATATATTCATTCTTATTAATAACACTCTGAATTAACTATGTTTTTAATATTCGTGTCATGTTTATGTATAAAATATGCACGGAATATTAATTATTTATCTTCACGATTATACAATTCATATTTCACCTAAACCACTTTCAGGTTGGAAATTAATCTCATTTCTCTGTGCAAGACCGCCACACCTCGTATTGGAGACTGGAATTTCTTGAAAAAGTTCCATGTTGATTCTCTGGACTATGTACAAAATAAATTTTAAAATTCATTCATTCATTCATCTTCAAAGCCCACTTTTCCTAATTGGGTTGTAGGGGCAGCAGCTGCAAGAGGAACTTCCAATGGTCAAGATCCTCTGCCACCAAGCTCAGGTCTGGTGGGACTTCCAAACGTGGACAAGATTTTGGATATATAACCTATCCAGCGAGTCCTTGGCCTTCCACGTAGCATCTCACCTGGCTTGGCAAAGAGGGCCTGCTGGAGGAGCCTCTCTCGTAGCATTCTGACTAGGTGCACATACCAGCGTAACTGTGATCTCTCAACACGGAGAAGCAGCGGTTGAGTATTGAGGGTTTCCCGAATTGCAGAGCGTCTGACTCTGTCGAGTCTTGTCAGCCCCTTAACCCGTTGATGGAACCTAATTTCAGCCACTTGGATTTCTTGTCCGCATTCTTTCGGTTATTACCAAACTCTCATGACCATAGGTGACGATGGGGACATAGACTGTGTTGAAGACAGCCAGCTTTGCCTTCTGGCTTAACTCCCGTTTCAGTACTACCGGAGGGCCAAGCTCCCGCAATATTGAGCTTGCTGAGCCAATCCGAGTATCTAGCTCTACTTCCCACTTTCCATCACTCGTGAATATAAACCCAAGGTATTTAAACTTCTCCACCTGCCTCAGCAGGACTCCACTCACATGTAGAGCGCACTGGGATGGTTGTCTTGAGACCACAAATGTTTCAGTTTTGGCCACACTGATCTTCATTCCGGCTTCTGCACAAACAGCTTCAAACCTATCGAGGGTCCGCTGGTGGTCATCTAAGGAAGAGCTAAGCAGAACTAGGCCATCTGCAAAAAGCAGCTGTCCAATGCTACATCTTCCAATTCTGACACACTCACTGCCTCAGCTGTGCCTATCAATCCAGTCTATAAATATTATGAAAAGGAGGAGTGACAGAACACACCCTTGGTGGAGGAAAACGGGGACTGTGAAATGTTCAGACATTCTGCTGTTTACCCTGACACAAAACTTCGGGCATTCATACAGGGACTTGATGGTTGCTGATAGTTGGCCATCCATTCCATACTCCTATACTACTTGCCAAAGCTTATCCTAAGGAACCCAGTCATATGCCTTCTACAAGTCTACAAAACATGTGTAGACATTCTTGGCATATTCGCAAGATTTCTCAAAGACTTACCTTAAAGTGAAGATTTGGCCAGTTGTCACATGGACGAAAGCCACATTGTTCTTCCTAGTGCTTTGACTCAACTATACTCCTGCACCTTATTTCCAAGCAAGTAGCATATATTTTCCCAGGCAGACTGAGCAGAGAGATGCCACGATAGTTGCTGCAATCTCTCTGGTCTCCCTTCTTGAAGACTGGTATTATTATGTCTCTGCCATTGCTTTGGTGCTCGGCCAGATATCCAAGCAGCCTTTTAAATTTTAATTTTTTTAAAAGTTTTAAATTTTAAAAATAATACAAAAAAATATATAAAATTTACAAAAAATGGAAAAATAAATAACTACCCACCAATGGTACACAATATTTACTATAAGTTTGCAAATAAACTTTCTTGGATCGGTGCAACATAAAAAAAAATCTTTTTGCAGATTTTTAAAGTTAAGTTTTTTTAGCTTCTGTGGCTGTGGTTAACACTGATTTTGAGATTCACATTGACTACATATGATAATGGAGTTGGTCTTTCTCTCTCTCTCTCTCTCTCTCTTTCTCTCTCTCTCTCTCTCTCTCTCTCTCTCTCTCTCTCTCTCTCTCTCTCTCTCTGCATGACGTGCATGACAAGAATTGCGATAACAAAGAAGTTGGCTGGTGAAACATTTTCATAGGTTGTATTATTATTATTAGTAGAAGAACGATTTCCTTTCGATAAACGTCATTCTACTCTTATCCTCATTTCAAAATGGTCCATAACACACGAAATAATAATCAAAATGATATTACCAAGCAAGAGATTCATAAGGAAAGAATTACTTGGAAGGGATGGTGTGTGTGCATAAGGACAGTGTCCGTTATGAAAATTAAAAGCAGCAAGCCAGAAGAGTCACAACTGTTATACAGAAAGCTGAGTATGAAAAGAAACTGACTCTACGTGCTAAAGACAACCTACCAGAATTCTATTTTTGAGCTGGAAGTAAGAGAAAGAATGAATATGAAAGAATAACTATTCTAAATGCGGTTGGCGTGAGGGTAACAGTTGTAGAAGAGGTTATTCAACTAATGAGTGCCCATTTTGTTAAAAGTTATCAATCTGGTGTACTACGCGACATTGAACTCACTGTTACCTCTTCACTAGATGAAGAAATGCAGGTGTATGTGAGGCCGAGGTATTAGAGCTGTTGCACAAATTGAATAAGGAATTTAGCAATACGGACTGATGAGATATCAAGATGGGTGCAAAACGAGTGTACTGGTTATTACTTTGACTCTAATATAAATTGAAACAGAACAGGAAAATTCCGTATCAGTAAAACGAGCGTATGGTATTCCCATTGCACAAGGAAGTTGCAAAGTCAGATGTATTAAACTATCGGCCTATTAGTATATCTGGAGTGGTGGTGAATATTTTGGAAAAGTTGGTTAGGATTCACATACAGGAAATGATTGAGAGAGAATCTCTACTTTGCAATGAAGCGCATGGGTTTACTAAGGGAAGGCCATGCTTTAGCAACTTGCTCACATTCTATAACAATGTTACCATTGAAGTAGACCAGAAGTATGGATACATGATGATACTTTTTGATTTTGCTAAGGATTTTGACAGAATACAGCATGGTAGACTGTTGCATAAATTAGAGAATATAGGTTTGGATTAGAAAATATTAGCGTGAATAAGAGGATGGCTGACTGACAGATATCAAAACGTGTCAACATGGGGCGGGGATTTGTTTTCACTTGTGTTTATTTATTCAGTTGCTTCTAATATTTGCATTCCATGAGAGACAGAAAGTTGATTAGGCTTTTTATTTTTATTTTTTACATCATAGAGATCTCGTGTTTTTTATGCTTTCTAAAATGGTGAATGAGTGGAATGGATTGCCTCTTGCAATCCATTCCACTCATTTACCTTTGTGAAAGTCAAAATTTTTAGTTCTAGTCCACACATCCTTCCTGACCACACTTTAATAAACTACTTCTTGAAGCCAAAGAAACTCAGGTGGCAATATTTTTCTGCAAACAGTACTCAATTATCAGTCATATAAAGAGTTGTTAAGGCTTTGTAAAGAGAAAAAAAAATCAGCTAAGGCCTTTTTGTTCCCATACAGGGAGTAGGCGAGGCCGTTTTTAAGCCGTATCTAACTTTTGGAGACTGAGTGGGCAGTTCAATCTCCACTGGTAGCCAATCAGAGATATCTGGCCCAAGGCCATCACTAATTAATCGGCACGCAGTGAAAAAGGCGGTTAGTAAGTGCCGCCATCTGATGGTCCCTAACTCTAACATAATATATTTAATGTCTGAAAATAGTGTGGGTTCGACGGTCGATTTTCTTGAGTTTACGAGACGAAAAGCCCGGGTTTCTGTGAGGAAACACCGCTAGCCCGTGCCAGAGATCGATTAATTCTGGAACCGGTCGAGAAAAGCCTTAGAAAAAAGGCTTAGAAAACTCCCCAGCACTTGCGGTCAAGTGCTGGAGAGTGCAAACGCCACTTCTACTGAGATTCTGTTTTTAGATTTTATTAATTTAATATGCTAAATAAAATATAAATTCACTTTCTAAGCAAAAGAAACAATTATCGAAGCAGCCTTTGAACTATTTTACCAACTAATGAACTTCATCTCTCTGTTCACCATCATCTGAGATCTTTAGCATTGTCAATTTCCCAAAATCCAGTACTATCGAAGCCATACACGGTATCGAATATTTTTATGTCGAAATGCATAACCTTACATGAGAAACAAAACCCTACATTTTGTAATGTTAAATTGATAATGAATATTTTTTTATCCACAGTACCAATTTAACTGAATTGGCACTGTGGGCATTGTATGCACTGAATTCACTTCATGTAAACGATCCTTGAGGATTTCTACATCACCACCATTCGTCTATTACCTTCCTCAGTTTTCTTTCATAATCAAACTACCAAATATAAAATGCTTTCTGTTGAATTAACCAACAACCTTAGAAATGACTCTATCGGGAGCGTCTACGTGTGTGTGTGTGTGTGTGTGTGTGTGTGTGTGTGTGTGTGTGTGTGTGTGTGTGTGTGTGTGTGTGTGTGTGTGTGTGTGTGTGTGTGTGTGTGTGTGTGTGTGTGTGTGTGTGTGTGTGTGTGTGTGTGTGTGTGTGTGTGTGTGTGTGTGTGTGTGTGTGAGGTGGGATGGAAATTATATGAGTCAGGTTATGGTAGATTTGCGTTCTGTGTTGTAAGAAGTTAAACAGAATATAAAATTTACAAATTCTTTATTCACGAAGCCCTAATAATCTCTTTTAGTTTCATATTATACTCTACTAGTGAAGAAATGTAGATTATAAAGGTAAAAGAAAGTGTCTATAATCCAGTCATGAATGTTGAAAATAAAGTGAAGCAAAAAAAAACCTTATTCACGAAGGTAAACACAGACAGTTACTACCATTCATAATGATATTTCTGATTTATCTTGTTTCTAAAACATCCCTTATCATTTTTACCTCAAGAAGATGAATACAAATTTAAAGTTTATTGTATAAATACTTTGAAAGGGAACAAGAGCATAAAAGAATAAGAGAAAGGCCTGTGTAGCTCAGTGGAAGTGGCGCTTGCGTCCTCTGCTCGGCTCGAAGTTAGACTTAAGTTTAAGTCAGTCGCCGACTGGAGGAATTTTTTCTAAGCCTTTCTTCGACCGGTTCCCGAGTTAGTCGATCTCTGGCACAGGCAAGCGGGTTTTTCCTCCCAGAAACTCGGGTTTTTCGTCCCATAAACTCAAGAAAATCAACCGTAGTACTCACTTTATTTCATACAGTAACATATCCTGTTAGGAGTTAGGTACCAAGAGATGGCAGCACTTGTTTGAAAGCCTCTTCATCGGTGGTTGCTATAATTAGTGATAGACATGGGCAAGCTATCTCTGATTGGCTATCGGTGGAGACTGAACTGCCCACTGAGTCTCCAAAAGCTAGATAGGGTGTAAAGGCCTCGTGTACTCCCTATAAGAGAATAAAAGGTGCTAGCTGATTTATTTTTTTTAAAATTTACTCTTTGATAAGAGTTATCTCGGTATTGCACTACTTCAAGAGATATGCTTTGTTAAAGATATATATATATATATATATATATACAGGGTGTTCGGGATAAATTTGACATATTTTTAATTAATTATATTTTTCCGTAAGTTACATGTATTAACACACACTTCTCTTCATTTAAAAGTTTGGACCCTTCTTCATTCATATACAAGATGTCAGAAAGGATGGATAGCTGGAACCCACCTGAATCATGGAAGAGAATAACTTGTATCATGATGATTCGTGCCCGCCATCAAAATAAGGATATTACGACTGCTGCCCAATGCTCCCTGAATACAGTAAAAACAATCAGGCATGAACTAGAGACTTGCAATGGTGACTACGAGGATGTAGCAAGAAGAAAGATCCCTAGCAGACGATCTGATTGCGTTCGTACAGCAGAATTCCTCGCAAATCTGCAGGAACAGGTGTTGAAGAACCCTGGCATTGGAATTCGGGCTTTGTTCGTGGAGTTGCTAACTGTAGTCAAGCCCTGGATAACAAGGGTAGCCAATGGTAGGCCGTATGTATGGCAGCAGGATTCGGCCCCTTGCCACACCTCTGGGAAAAGTCAAAAATGGTTGTCTGAAAATTTCTACGACTTCACCAGTCCAAATGTTTGGCCTCCAAACTCCCCAGACCTTAACCCCATGGATTATTTTGTATGGGGCGCAGTTGAAAAAGACACCAATCGCACTTCCAGTAATACAAAAGCCCAGTTAATGGATAAAATTAAAACAGTTTTTGCGGCCCTTCCCAGGGAGACTGTAGCATCAGCTTGTTCGAGGTTCCGAAGCAGAATTGAAGCTGTGATCGATGCTAATGGTGGTTATTTTGAGTAAATCTTGTTGATAGTATTGTAATTAACTCTGCCTGTAATGTTTTTTTGTCAATTCATTAAATTTAATAGATACAAAGAAGATTTTCTTTTTCCTTACGAAACTGTCAAATTTATCCCGAACACCCTGTATATATATATATATATATAGGGAGATATGTCGAAGGTGGTTTTTTCCGTTGCCTTCCTTGCCATAAGCAAGGCAGCATTTACCATAAGGTGCATTAGGGGACTCACTCTTTATGGGGCCATATTTTAAAACCGTACTTTTCACAAACAACAATATAAAAAGCAGCCTAATTATAGTTGCAAAATAAAATACTTATTTTTAAAGACTAAATTCATAATAAAAAAAATAAAGGCCATGGAAAAATTTGTGCAGCAAAAAAGGGTTTAAATATCGTAGGACAGTAAAGGAAATTCCAAGTAACTGTACACGTAAAGACACGTGACAAAAAGGTCGCTCCACCATAATTAATCCATTAACGGTTCTAAAATCGCCGTTCAAATTGCCGATGAAGTTTTGATCCATGAATAATGCGGGAGTGGTCTGGCTATTTCATCCACTTCGGTTGGTAGGGAGGTTAAATGAGTAAGTGGAGTGTAATTCTAGCTCGCGTCCTCGTGGTTTACCCTGAATAACGCTAAAGAGCTAGAGCGATTTGGCAACTAGACTATCTTCTCGATCTCCAGATTACTGCACACATAAACTCAAATACGGACCAGTTGTCCATATTTTCCAAATTAACGTTGAGGGAAGATGTAGAGAAAAATGTGTATACCTCTCAAAGATTTACACGACAACAACAACAACAACAATGATGATGTTGTTCTGGTTCAATAGACTCACTGTAAGGATGAGGATCAACTTTGTCACATGGGACGAATTCCTGGATACATTATCACTGGAGTCACTTACCATCATGCACACAGCCTTGTCACCTATCTACATAACACTCTGGAAGATTTCCAACTCATTACAACCAACATTGCCGATGGCGTGCATCCGATAACAACTATGATATTTTATTAGAAGTAGGCTTGCAAGTTTCCCTTTTCAGGACCATCCAACATCTCCACTGAAACTTCCAGAAAGCCCACTGGGACACATTTGCTCTCTATCAAGATCTAGACAAATATATCCGTTGGATTCCTCTCATAGGCAATAATTACAAGAAATGCATGTGAGCTGTGTTGGCTATACCCAGAAATTTCTGTAAGGAGTGTATCCCTGGATGGGACGATGATAACAAACACCTGTATCAAGAAAACCTAGAGCAGCAGGGATGGCTAACCTATGGCGTGTATGCCAAAAATGGCACATTGGATGGCTAGAAGTGATACATTGAACTCCAATGATAATAATGAAAAATAAGGCTATTAATGCAAAGTAGTCACCAAAAACTGATTTGTAGAAAAAAAGATAAAAGTTAGTAATAATTTTTAGCGATTTTTATTGTTTCGTGCATATCTTTTCCGCAGTCACTTGTTTAATCCTGATGTGCCAAGTTAGCAACAGCAGTGCATCACAGGTTTTTGTCAGTCAGTTTACCATTGATACTCTTGCGCTACGGAGTTGGGCTTTCTTCGCCCTTTGTGAACATTTGTAGTTTGGTACATTTTCGAAAATTAAGCCTTGTTTTTACATTCAGTTATCCCTTCAGAGTGCAAAAGAAAATGAGCTAAAGAAAAACAGAAGGTTATAGTAAGCGTGAATTCAATGAAGAGCGGGAAAATGAGTTTTAATTTACTGCATATCGAATCCGTCAAGAAAACTGTTGTGCATTGTTTGTGAAAACAATTTCTTCCTTGGTGAGTCTGATTCTATGAAAGTCGGATGTTAGTAATAATAATAATATTAATAAAAGACATGATTTAGACACTGTAAAGCACAACACTAGACTGAAATAGAGGGAAAACTGAAGCTAGTGTGCTTCGTTCTGAGTTACGGAGAGAATATGTGAATGTTTGTTTTTATATTACATCAATATATCATGTCTATATTAACCTATTTTTACAGGGAGTTTTTAAGGGTACAAGAGTTGTATGACTTGTCTGAACTGGTACATGAAAAAAATTGGTGAACGGAACGTAAAAGGTTGGCCACCGCTTACCTAAAGAGTAGCGAGTTGATATTGCAGATTAACTCATTCACAGCCTTGACACCAAACAACTTGAAAGACTTGATTTTCGGCACTCCAGTAGGAAGGCATGGAGCTTTCCAAGAAAGCTAGGTAGTGGTACCCCGACCGTCAGGGAACAATCAGCTATTTCTCCTAACCCATATGCACCACATATAGTCAATATATACGAGGATGAACACTATTCAAATAAAAAGAGAACGTATATATTTGAAGAAGTCCATCAAACCTTTAATATTCGCGATCTTTCACTTTTGACGATATTAACATTGCTTTAACGGATGTGAAACCAGGAAAGGCTCCGGGTTTCGATAGTACTCGTATTCATCCTGACTTCTTGCTGATTTCAGGACAAAAAGCTCGACAATAGTTGGCTTGTTTCTTCTCTGACATCCTTCATACTAGTAGTTTTCAGAAAGAGTTTAAGAGATCAAAAATCATTCCTATTTTAAATCCTGGGAACACTATCAACAAACCAGAAAATTAACGACAATTGCTCTTCTTAGTACCTGTTATAAGCTCTTAAAAAGACTCATCCTCAATAGAACTGTCCCTAAAACAATGGAACAAGTCCCAGTGGAACAGGCTGGGTTCAGACATAAACGAAGCTGTCCTTGACAGCTTCGTTTATTGGATCAGATTTTATCACTAACCGCACACACAGAAGCAGGCTACCAACGACTCCTGAGGAAAACAGTTGTGCATTGTTCATGAAAACACTTCCTCACATAACTTTCTCTCCAATCAGTCCGACTCTATGGAGGTCAGATGATAATAATAATAATAATAATAATAATAATAATAATAATAAGAAGAAGAAGAAGAAGAAGAAGAAGAAGAAGAAGAAGAAGAAGAAGAAGAAGAAGAAAGACATGATCTTAATATAGACAGTATAAAGCACAACAGGCTACAACAGTCTAGAAGCTTTTGTAGACCTTAGCATGGCTTTTGATAGATTGGAGGCAAGGTGCAATCTGCAAGTTATTCCGTGTAGTCCCAAGCAGAACAATAGCTAAACTAATTGAAAACATGCTAAGCAACTGGCTTTTCCAGTGATCATGGACGAGAACAGAAGTAAACAAAGAACACTGGATAATAGATTAACGCAAGGGATAGTCCTGGCTTCTCCTTCTTTTTAATTTATACATTGCAAACTTGCCTAATAGAACCTCCAAGAAGTTTTGTTATGCTGATGACATTGCTCTAGCCACTAGACCAGGGCCGGCTCTACCGACGGTGCAAGACGTGCATTTGCACGTGGCGAAAAGTTATTTTGGGTGGCAAAGTTGGCATAAACTATACGAAAAATAAGGGAGAAGGAGAGGCAAAATATGCTACTGCACGGGGCGGCAAAAATTCCTAGGGGTGGCCCTGCACCAGACACCCCAACTTTACTGCAATGGAAGACAATAATAAATGACCTTGCAATCCTAGCATACTTCTGCAAATGGAGATTATGCCCAAACCCTAGTAAAACAGAAATTTCATGTTCTCACTTGAACAATAATCAGGCTAACAAAGAACTGATGGTCTATTGAATTTTTTTCACGATGGTCTATTTCAATAGACCAAAAGATTCCGGAAATATGTGGGCGTCACTTTTGATAGAACTCCATTATTTAAATATCTCATCAATATAACATCTCATCAATATAGCATCTAAGTTAACAATCTACTGCAAAAACTCTGCAGAACCACTTGGGGTGCCTCACCAGCACTTCACTGCATTGCTCCTGGTCTCGTTTACTGTGCAGCGGAATACTGTTGTATGGGTGAACAGCGTCCACGTGTACTTGGTCAATGCTCAGCTTACTACCACAATTACCTCATTTCTGGAACTGAAACCAACCCCAATCTACTGACTCCTAGTGTTAAGTTACATCGCACCCAGCAGATCCAACTTTCTGCTACTTGAATATTGCAAAATCATGGAAATCCAATATCTCTGAATCCACAAAGATAACCTGCTCCTAGAAATAAATAGGCTAAATCAATGCACCCTTCAATCCTAACAGCAAAAATCTTGTGGAGACAAATTTTAACATGAAGGAGAAGTGAAAAGAGTCCTGGTGTAATACTTCAACAGGGAACTTCCATCAATTAGTGGACCAAACCCAAGTTTTTCATGGTAGGATTTGATCTGCCATGGAAAACTTGATTGTCCATATTCGTATCAATCATGGCAGTTGTGCAGACCACCTTTACAAATGGGGTATGATTGCCTCACTCAGGTCTGACTGTGGATCATCCAACCAGACAGTTAGTTATATCACAGTAGAATGTGCTCAACATGAATATCATGGAAAGTTGTTCGACTTTATCCACGCTACACCAAGTGCTGTTGATTGGATAGGCAACCTAGATGTACAGTTGTAGTCTATTCTTGAGTATCTTCTTTATGACTGTTTTATACCATGTTTTATACCATGTTTAAGTATTTTGTCTAAAAAAATCAGCTAACGCCTTTTATTTATTTATATTTATTTTTTTACGGGACGAAAAACCCTAGTTTCCGGGAGAAAAACTCCGCTTGTCCGTGCCAGAGATTGACTAACTCGGGAACGGGTCGAAAAAAAGGCTTAGAAAACTTCCCTCTGTCACCAGCAAGATTTGAAACCAAGTTTTCTTTCGTAAGGTCAAGCGTCGTGACAAACGCCACATCCACTGAGCTCACTGTCAGTGCCGGGTTATTTTGCGCCTTAGGCAAAGTTTGCAAGTGCACCCCTTATTTCATGAACTAAAATGTTTCTATTTGACATTAAACAAAATAAAATTGTCTTTCAAGTTAAATTAATAGGTAAATTAACAGGGCTTTTTATTTTCATTTTTAATTAATTTGAAAATTCTCTGTTATAATTCATTTACAAAAAAAAGTTATAAAATACCGAAATTTAATATTTTAAAATGTTAACGTTTTAAAATATTTATCTTAACTGAATTTTAAATAGTGGTAAGTTCAAATCATTTAGGTAAGGAACAAAAAAGAACCAAGAGTTAAATAGTAAAATAGTGTGATGTGTGAGGGATAAGGAAGAAGAATCGATACCTAAATCATATATCACTTTTTAATTTTGATATTTTAGTAAAGTATGAATAAAGCATAACTTGAAGTTTTGCGTTCCTTCATGGCTTTTGCCCTAGGCCGTTGCCTAGCTTCCTAAATGGCAGCGCCGGCCCTGACTGAGCTACACAGGCACTTATACCAAATGTTTATATATACTACATATTATTGTAATGTAACTTTTCATGTGTAAGCCATGGCTAAATAAAAACGAATAAGTAAATTATTATACTTGATAATTACAAGTGTAATGACATATCTGCAGTAAATCTGCTATACAAGGAATGCCTTTAATTTTTATTTATTTATTTATTTTTGTAATGGTTATTTAATATATCTGCTGAGAAAAAAAAAAAAATTCTTTACTTGTATAGACTTGAATTCGCCAAAATGCGCCCAATATTTGCTAACTATGACGTCGTTGTAGTTTTACTTATCCCTATCGGTTAGTTTCGGGGAAATATGCGTGCTAGATGACAATATTGTTTTTAAATTTTTGTTTATTGTATCAAATGGATTTATTAGTTCGAAGTTTTTAGAGGATTATTAATTGACTTATCAATATCATATAATATACAAAAGTAAGATCTTATTTTTAATATTATAGGTTGGATTTGGTGAAGTCATTTTAAAAATAATGTTACAAGTTAATAGCATCAAATCGATTTTGAAAATTTCAGCAGCTTTAGGTCCCCAAAACACAATTTCAAGAGGGGGGGGGGGGGTAGGAAATGCATATCTAGTTCCCCAAAAACATTTGAAGGGGAAAAATATATCAAGTATAATAATCCATGTTCAGTTTATCAAACTCATAAAGTGATACGAAACACTAGTATCATAAAGATATAAATAGAATATATTATAATATGTATATAATGTCAGATTTTATTCTATAATATTAGCATAAATGTGTTTACAGTTTTGCTAAATAGGATATTCATCGAGATGGTAATTTTTCAGATTGCTCCGTACAACTATTTGGTAGCAAATAGCTGTCTCACACGTCTTTATAGCTGCTTGCTGCTGTTGTGTGGGCACAAAACAGCCGAACATTTAACTTCAGCATTATTATAATAATTACTGTTATCTTTCCTTCCTTTAGCATATTGTCGATATATTCAAGCGACAGTAATTTGCGTACTTGTAACGGAACTGGGGACTTATATTAATTCATCACATTTTAGGAAGTAAAGTATATTTTGAAGCTTATTTAAATACATCAGAGACCTTATAAATAAGACGAGGTTTGGGTTATAATTTCTAGATTAAATTGCGTGTGAAAATTAGTTCTGCCTTATCCACCTTTTTTCAACATTATCATTTAATCTAGAAATTATAACCCAAACCTCGTGGGGTCGATGGGGGAATTATGACACCAAACTGTTTATTCACTGCTGCACTTCGGTTATGACATTGGTGTATTGTTATTATTATTACCTCAAGACCCCATGGAGTCAAAGACTCATCTAGGCGTATGTATGTCAATTCATTTGGTGTCATAATTCCCCCATCCCCAGATTACGTTATCAGGTATTGTAAATGCTTTATTTTGAGAAAACCTCTCATATAATTTTGAAACAGTCCACATCATTTTAAATGAAATGAAAAAAAAAAAAAGTTAACATGGTTATTATCATTGAGGACTTCAGCAGAGTTGTGAGATTATTATCAACAGACCTCCACGGAGTCAAGAGACTCATTGTGGGAGGTATCACTCTCACATCCACAGCTCATCGTACCTTGACATACATGCATTCACTATCCCTGCACTCACCACACTTTCAGGCAATGCATTCTTATCACCCACCACCCTTGATGCAAAAAATCTACTCCTCACTTCCTTGCTCACACCCATCTTATACAACTTCCAGGGATGACCTCTCATTCTCCCCATCTCCAGATATTCTATAAAAAAGCTTATCCATACTGATCTGGTAATTGCCCCTACCAACTTATACATCTTGATCATGTCTCCCTTCTATCCACTAGGCTCTGTAATTTGTATTCCCTCAATCTGCCTTCATATTTCACTTCCAAGACCAGCAACTAACTTAGTCAATCATAGTCAATAATAGACCAGAAATTAACTCTCTCTAACATCTCATCATTCTTTTGAAAACCAGGGAACCAAATCTGTGCACGGTAATCCATATACAGCCTGATCAAAACCTTGTACAAGAGAATCAAAGCATCCTTCTACATGTCAGTGTTTTCTGCATCATTCCATATTCTGCTGTACTGTTCTCACAATTTTAGCAAAATGTCCATGAAATTTCAACTACTTATCCACCATAACCCTCAAATCTTTCATCTCCTCCATCTCCTCTAAAATATCTCCACCAATCCTGTATTCTGCATCCAGTCTTTGCATACTAAATTTTAAAACCTTACATTTTGCAACATTAAACTGACATCCCCCACACATACTCACCCATTCAAACAGTCTATTTAGGCCCTCTTGCAAAGCTACATCTGCTCAACTTCACATAACTCTCCTCAACGTGGCATCATCTGCAAAGAGCTGTATATCACCATTTTAGCCCTTTCCAAGCAGATTGGCCTAATTCAAAGTCTTAGTTTTATCACCCCCCCCTTCCTGTATGAAGCAGAACAATTTTGCTATCTTTCTACTCCTTTGCGTCCTGGGCTAACCTAAGATGTAATCTAAGATAAGATGTAATGTAGGCCTACAATACCGACTCCCATCTGATAAAATAGCAGTCTGGTCTGGTCACTGGAATTTGAAGAAAATAAAAAATTCTCTCGAGTGCACGACAACAGGTAACAAAGCTGATATCAAGGCCATAGAACATTGGTTACAAGGATAGAATGAATCTCACCCAGTTTCTCTCCCCCCCCCCCTTATTTTACTCTTTCTCGCCAAGTGCCAAAAATTTTTTTCTCTATCATTCACATAAAACCCTTTTAGTAACTTTAAATGTTTCCTATCATATTCTCTCTTTTCTGCCTATCATCAAACTTCATCAACCCACGAACTCCCAGTCCATCCTTATATTCTCTCTTTTCTGCCTATCATCAAACTTCATCAACCCACGAACTCTCAGTCCATCCTTATAAAGAGCATTCCACAGACCTCTCACAATCTTGGTCACTTGCCTGTGGATCCTCTCCTCCACTTCCTCATTCCAAGAAACCCAGGTTAGACCTCTACAGTAATCCAGATGTGACTGCATTCAAAACCTTATAAAGGGGACTCAACTTCTTTATCTCAGCATGTTAGTATGTTCTTCAGTAACCAATACTATGAACTATCTTAGTTCATAGTATTTTTTGCAGTATTTCTTTTGAACATCAGCACCCTATCCACCAACACTTTCAAATCCCTATCTTCATCAATTTCCTGATATTGTAGTATCTTCAGGAAGTCTAAGAGCTTATTGCAGGAGAGCATCCCACTCCACACAATCCACTGTCTACATTATTTAATTCTCCATCTACACACAATGCTGTTCCACCAACTATGCACTGACCAACAATTACAATGCCATCTACCATCCAGTAAGATTATTTTTTTGTCTGTAAATTGCATGGGTTCTTTAACTAGTTTGTTTGTATGTAGGATGACTTGCATCTCCACCTGACATCTTGCTCTTCCTCCGGATCTTTTTCTTGCCATCTTTGCTTTGCTAATTTTTAAGTGATCATATCATGTGAGATTAGCTATGCATGCTAACCATGTCAAGTTCCATTCTAATACTTCATTTTTAATATGATTATTGTACCAATTTATTTAAGAGTATAGCATCATCTATGCATGCTAACCATGTCAAGTTCCATTCTAATACTTAATTTTTAATATAATTATTGTACCAATTTATTTAAGAGTATAACATCATGTGCATAAAGTAAAGATCTGAGGTTAACATCTCCAAATTTGATATCAGGTTTAATGTCACTTTCTTCATAAGGAGGGTGTGAGCAAAGGAGTGAGAAGCAGGTTCTCTGCATGGAGAGTGGTTGGTGAGTGGAATACACTGCCTGAGTGTGTTGTGGATATTCCCAAGATTTCAGTCTTAAAGTGAAAATCTGATCCTGACAATCCTCATATGGCCTGAACCCTGCTTTCTAAACTTTTAATCTGTCTGACATCAGTTTTGCAACAAGTACATGGAATCCCCAGGATGTTTAACAAAAGGAATGCTTGTAAAGGCTCCATTTCATTATCCTACATTGGTAGTATTTCAATATACATAGTATCTAAAACATGCCAGTATTAGAACTACTTTTAAAGCTGTTCATTCCCTATGTAATTTTCTACATTCACCCAAAGATAGCATTTCTTTTTAAAAATATCCTGGATTATGCAAGATGTAATGCTTACATTTCATTAAATTTTATGCATCATTATTGAACATTATCACTACTTTTTGTATTGTTATATCATGTTTACGCATTCTGCACATTATTATTATTATTACCCCAAGACTTCATGGAGTCAAAGACTCATCTGGGAGATCCTTTTATCACACACACAGCTCATCATACTGTGCCTTGAACACATTCAAACTCCTTGCAGACACCACACTCTCAGGCAAGGCATTCTAATCATTCACAACTCTGCATGAAAAAAACCTGCCTCTCACTCCCCTACTCGCACCCTCTTTATACAGTTTCTAGGGGTGACCTCTGGTTCTCCCCCGATCTCCCACTATTTTCTGTAGAACTTCTCCAGCATTGATCCTATAACAACCCCTTAATAACTTGTAGGTCTCTATCATATCTCCCCTCTTCCTCCTGTCCACCAGACTCTGCAAGTTGCATCTTCTCAATTTTTCCTCATACTCGATATTCCAGAGGTCAGAAACTACCTTAGTCAATCGCCTTTGGACCCTTTCCAACATCTCTTCATCCTTCTGAAAACCAGGTAACCAAATCTGGGCACACAATAGTCCATGTGTGACTTAATGAAAGCCTTATACAATGGAACAAGAATCTCCCTCCTTCTACATGTCAATGTCCTCCGCATCATTCCCAGAAGCCTTTGTGTTGTCTTCACAATTTTGGCTATGTGTCCCCTAAATTTCAGATCCTTATCCACTATCACCCCCAGATCTCTTATTTCTTCCACCTCCAACAATATATCCTCACCAAACATAAATTCTACATTCCATCTTTGTTTTCCAAATTTTAGAACCTTACATTTTGCAACATTGAACTCTCATCTTCTTTTCCGTGCCCAATCACTCAATTTATTCAAGTCTTCTTGTAAGATCAACATCTTCACTACTCTTCATGGTTCGTCCCAACTTTGCATCATCTGCAAACAACTGAATATCTCCATCCAAATCTTCACTTATATTGTTAATATACACGTTAAACAGTAATGGCCCCAAAACAGACCCCTGAGGCACTCCACTAGTGACTTTCCTTTTCCTGGATATCGCTCCCCCATACACAACTTGTTGGTACCTATCAGATAGCCAGTCTCCAATCCAATGCACTAATCTAATATCCAACCCCATCTGCTCTAGTTTGACTATCAATTTATCATGAGGTACTCTATCAAAAGCCTTTGCGAAATCCAAGTATATTACTGTGTATCCGTCTCCTCTGTCCAAGGAAGCAGTCACTTTATTAATAAGTAAGTAGATTACTAAAACATGACCTCTCTTTTAGCCAATCCATGCTGTCCATCAAAGATAATACCATTTTTGTCAACCCAACTCTGGATCCTAGTTCTCACAAGCTTCTCCAACAACTTAACCACAACACCTGACACACAGATAGGTCTATAGTTTGATGCTTGAGTTCGCTCACCTCCTTTATGAAGTGGCACAATCTTGTCCTCCTTCCACTCCTTAGGGACTTGACCGAGTGCAAGACTCGTATTAAAAAATATGTCAAGACAGGTGTCAACTCCCCGTCTTGACATATTTTCCTTCAGAATATGTGGCGATATATTTTCAAGTGCCACAGCCTTATTAACATCTAGTTTACTTCACTCCCCATACACCTCTTGCTCACTTACAGTCAGTCTCTCCTCCCCATCATCTACTACTCTCAATCTCTCCATGAAGTCACATTCACAAGATTGAAAGACCTTTATGAATTGCTCGTTAAGTATTTCCACCACACATTCTGCAACAGCTGTCTTTATACCATTTTCTCCTATCAATGTCATCTTTCCATAATCATTCTTTCTTTTGCTGGCTACATATTGATAGAACTCCTTAGGATTCTTTATGGCTTCATTAGCTAACTGTTGTTCATACCTCTCTTTAGCTACCCTCACTGACCAAATCATCCTCCTTGCCTGGTCTTTGTAGACCTCAAGGAATAGGTTATTTCCACTTCTCTTATGCTGCCTCCACAATGCCCTCTTTCTCTGTATCGCATGCTTAATCTCTTTATTCGTCCTTCTCACCCTTGGAATACACTTAGACATTGCATCTACTAGATAGTTTTTGAAAATCCCCGAAGCTGCATTGATCTCTTTTCCAGCAAATTCCTCAGCTACAACCGCAAGCTGTCTCCTGAGCTCTTCATAATCCCCCCCCCCTTGTAGTTCCACATATACCCTTTTCTCACAGAGGTCCTCACACTGCTGGCAACCACCCAGGTAATCACCTCATGGTCACTCTCACCAATTGGTGGATGATTTGACACCTCATTTATAATTACATCCTTTGATGAGATGACCAAATTCAGGACCCTCAATCCCCACGTGCCCTCTGTTACATACTGTCTGAGGTAGTTATCCCTCAAAAACTCAAGAAACTCATTTTCTTTACTTCCAATTGCTATCTCATCATTCCAGTCTATATTACCATAATTAAAATTGTCCATTATGATCACCCTTTTCTTATTTGCTTGACTAATTTGATTATACAGTTCATTATTGCCACCATCCACATTACCTGGTCTATAACAACATCCAACCAAGTATTTGATTCCATTCACCTCTATCTGACTCTGTACTGCCTCAAAACCACTGGCACTATTTCCCTCTTGCATCTCTACTTTGTATGGACATAACTCTTTCTCGTGTGGACAGACTTATGTGTTCGTCGAACATGTTGTTTATTATTTTAACGGTATAATAGAACACAGAGACTAAGTAAATAATTAATTTATTCACTTGATGCTGATATTTCGCTGGTATTATAACCAGCATCTTCAGAGCACAAAAACACTGTTTGTCACAATACGCGAGACTAAAACAATATGGTGTACATTAACAAAATTGTAGCAGCAACACAAAGACTAGAGTCCTGATTTTGGCGCCCTCTATCTGAAAAAAAAAAAAAAAAAAAAAAAAAAAAAAAACGCTATCATATATTGCTAGAGTCCTAGAAAAGTGCTAGTTTTTCCTTAATATGACTGTCTCCCAGATCTTCGGCAAGTTAATACAGCCATATTTGTTGAGATTTGGGGTGTGTTTTAGGGCTTCTGTCGCCTCTAAGAACAATCTCTCTGATTTATATGGGTTTCTGTGTAGTACTTTTGTGTTTTTCCAGTTGATCCTGTGTGCAGGGGTATCCAGAGCATGGTCTGCTAGGCCCGACTTCCCATAATGATATTTCCGGACGTATCGTTTATGTTCGCTGATGCGGATATTCACAGTTCTTCCTGTTTGACCGTAGTAGGCTTGATTGCATGAGCAGGGTACTTGGTAGACTCCTGGATGTGATAAAGGAGGAATGCTGTCCTTGGGTGAGCGGATGAGGGTGGCTAATTTGCTACATGGTCTGAATGTAGTGCGTAGTTTATGTTTAATGAGAATTCTTGAGATCTTTTCGGATGTGCCTTTAATGTAAGGGATGGTGACTGTTTTGTTGTAGTTCTCTGTGGTGGATGGTGGGAGGGGTTTCTTAGGAGTGTTTAGTATTTTGTTTATTTTTTGTGGATTGTAGCCGTTGGCCAAGAAGGTGTGGCGTAAGTGAGTCAGTTCAGCAGTAAGAGCCTTGTCATTTGAACAGATTGCTCTCGCTCTATGGGTTAGCGTTTTTAAAATGCCATATTGTTGAGAAGGATGATGGTGTGATTGTTTGTGTAAGTATCTGCCTGTATGTGTGGGTTTTCTGAAAACTGAAAATGATAAGGAACCATCTGGGAGACGGAAGCCAACAACTGTCTGCCCTTCCTGGATACACTCATTACACGTCTCCCAGATGGTTCCTTATCATTTTCAGTTTTCAGAAAACCCACACATACAGGCAGATACTTACACAAACAATCACACCATCATCCTTCTCAACAATATGGCATTTTAAAAACGCTAACCCATAGAGCGAGAGCAATCTGTTCAAATGACAAGGCTCTTACTGCTGAACTGACTCACTTACGCCACACCTTCTTGGCCAACGGCTACAATCCACAAAAAATAAACAAAATACTAAACACTCCTAAGAAACCCCTCCCACCATCCACCACAGAGAACTACAACAAAACAGTCACCATCCCTTACATTAAAGGCACATCCGAAAAGATCTCAAGAATTCTCATTAAACATAAACTACGCACTACATTCAGACCATGTAGCAAATTAGCCACCCTCATCCGCTCACCCAAGGACAGCATTCCTCCTTTATCACATCCAGGAGTCTACCAAGTACCCTGCTCATGCAATCAAGCCTACTACGGTCAAACAGGAAGAACTGTGAATATCCGCATCAGCGAACATAAACGATACGTCCGGAAATATCATTATGGGAAGTCGGGCCTAGCAGACCATGCTCTGGATACCCCTGCACACAGGATCAACTGGAAAAACACAAAAGTACTACACAGAAACCCATATAAATCAGAGAGATTGTTCTTAGAGGCGACAGAAGCCCTAAAACACACCCCAAATCTCAACAAATATGGCTGTATTAACTTGCCGAAGATCTGGGAGACAGTCATATTAAGGAAAAACTAGCACTTTTCTAGGACTCTAGCAATATATGATAGCGTTTTTTTTTTTTTTTTTTTTTTTTTTTTTTTTTTTTTTTTTTTTTTCAGATAGAGGGCGCCAAAATCAGGACTCTAGTCTTTGTGTTGCTGCTACAATTTTGTTAATGTACACCATATTGTTTTAGTCTCGCGTATTGTGACAAACAGTGTTTTTGTGCTCTGAAGATGCTGGTTATAATACCAGCGAAATATCAGCATCAAGTGAATAAATTAATTATTTACTTAGTCTCTGTGTTCTATTATACCGTTAAAATAATAAACAACATAACTCTTTCTCTATCATCAACAGCACTCCCCCCTCCCTTTTTACCCCTTCTGTCCTCACAAAACACATCATACCCTTCCATCGCTATTCCTGTCAGGATGTCGTCCTCCTCCCACCATGTCTCACTTATTCCGACAATCTTTGGGTGAACTGATGCAATTAATGCAACCATTTCATCTGCCTTGTTTCTTATACTTCTAGCATTTGTATACAAACACAACAGCTCATTTCTGGATCTACAGCTAGTTCCACTGATACCACTCACTCTGTGTGATCCCATGTTTGACTGGGGCAATTTCCCTTTCTGCTTATTCATTTTAAAACCCTTTTCAATTCCAACTGTTTCCTCTTGATCCCAGGTCATCCCATTTCTTTCCTGTCACCTCATGCTCTCACCTCCTCTCAGAGCATCCACCTTTCTCATGCTGTGTACCCCTGTCCACCCTGAGCCTCCCCGTTTCCCTGCTCCTCTTGCACACCCATTCTCTCATTTTCTATACTCATACCACTCACTTCCTCATTCATAACCACCTCTTCAATCTCTCCTGCTCTTCCACATCACTTCCTACTTGATCTGATTCATTCTCTCTCACTCTACTCACTTCTCTACCTTCCAGCAGCAGTCTCTCCAAGCGACTCACACCATAACCACTCAAATGCAGTCCATCGCTCCCATACAGTTCACTTCTTCCTTCAAACTTATTCCACACATTAACAAACTGTACTCCAATCTCCTCACACATTTCAGCCAGCATATCATTCATAATCCTTGCTCTACATCACATGATTCCATGTATCTACAGCAAAGCTTATATTGGACAGATCAGAAGTTTTGAGATCCATAAAAAAAGAACTCCAGGGTGACATTTGAATATAAAAGAAAGGATAATTTGTCTTCCTGTACACATTTCTGTAAGAATATCATGAAATGATCAAGGCCTTGAAGTCTTATCTGGAAGTTGATCTCTTTTCAAGGACACTTATAGAATCCTCGGAGGTGATGCAGTCACATGGTACATTAAACAGTAACTAGCATTTCATTCTTCGTGACATTTGGAAGTGTTTCATACATTTTTGCAACCTGTCAGATCTCCAATATGCCAATATCCATCTAAAAACTTTGCAGAACAATGAATGTTTCACCTCTTTATATCTAAAATGATCCATTCGATTAATCTGTGTTATTATTATGGTTTCCATTTTCAAAACAACTGCTGTTGAGTTCAGATTTTTTTTGCAAATTCTCTGTTATCTTTATCTTCTGACAAAGCTGTTGGCAAACGTTGAAATACGTTGAAGTTATATTTATTATTATATCAAATCTATGAGTAAATCTCACTTGTAATGGAGGTTAACTGTTGTTGTAGTAGTTTGATTTCAATAAGTATAAATCTTGCGAAGGTGAAATTGTGATCCATCATTGAAACCTCTCCCTCCAAAACACACAAGCAGATCATTATCCTCATTCTGGTACGAGTAATGGTATTGAGTCCACAATTGTATTAGACTGTTACGGGAACTTTTTTCTCCCTCTCAATTTGGCATATTACTATCTCCAGTGATAAGCCTCTCACATTTCTGTGTGGTAAGATACTTTTAACTGCATCCATCCATTTGATCTTAATCTTCTTCCATATTTTTTCTCTACCATTTTTGGCATAAGACACCTATTCCCCCACCACCACCCCATGAACCATAAGTTTTACAACATGATTCTTTTAATATCACAGTTTTATACTATCTTCGTCTATTGCATCAGTCTTATGACTGGTAGCTCAGCAGCATTTCCTTCCATTCTTCTCTTCTGTTTGCTTTCCTCTTTATTTTGTAGTATGTTTTTAGTCCAGTGCTTTGTTTTATTTGATCAAAGTATCTTTTCCTTGGTCTTTCTCTTTTTCCTTTGATTTTGCCTTCTATTATTCTTCTCGTAAGATTTTCATGTCGTAAGATATATCCAATCCACCTGTCTCTTCTTGTTATTAATGTCTTTATCAGTGTTCTGGGTTCATTTACTTCCCTAAGTACTTCTTCATTAGATTTTTTTGTCTGTCCATTTTATCTTCTGCATTCATCTCCAACACCACATTTCAAATGCCTCCAGTCTTCTAATATCTCATATTCCCATTGTCTATGTTTCGCTGCCATAAAGTGCTGTACTCCATATATAAGTTTTTAGAAGTTTTTTCTTAGTTGTAGACTTAAGTTTCCTTTTAATACCTTTCCCATTTTATTGAATTGGTTTTTTGTTATGGCTATTCTTATCTTTTATGTTTCTTTTGATCTTCCTTCCTCATTTATTATACTCCCTAGGTACTTGTAATTCTTTACTTGTTTTATTTCTTTCCCATTTAATTTAATTTTCTTTATGATCTTTGGTTTCTTGCTTGCCAGTAGAATTTTGTTTTTTCAACATTTATTTTCATGTGGTATTCATTAAATATTTCATTTGTTGTTTCCACCAATCTTTATGCCACTGCTTGTTTTTTTCTTTAACTTCTCTGATGGCAATTTCAATATATATGTTGAAGAGCAAGGGTGATAATATGCACCCTCGTTTTACTCCACATCTAATATGTACGGGTTCTTCCTTATTATTTGTTCTTATGTATCCCATTTGTCTTGCATATATCTGTTTGATTATGCTTCAATTATTATAGTCATTGTGACTTTTCTTCATAATATTCCACATCATCTTCCAATTAACTTTGTCAAATGCTTTTTCCAAATCCATTGAAGGATATATGTTTTTTGGTTTAGCTCCATTCTTTTTTTGATTATAGTTCTCAGGCTTAGTATTGCCTCTCTTGTTCCTTTTCCTTTCCTGAATCCATATTGGTCTTCCTCTAGTTGTGGATCTGTTCTTTTATATATTCAGTTTTGTATTATTTTATTATTATTATTTATATTACATAACACTTCCAGGAAGTCCAAAGACTCATTGAGGGAGGTCACCTGCTCTACAACTCTCCATCTCCACCACTCCACTAACCTTAACTACCTTCATCTACACCAGCGCCATCTACTGCTGACCACCACCACTATTTTCACAGATGATCACAAACATCCTTGCCCACGGCGGGATTTGAACCCACAGCCTTTTGGCTGGAAAGCAGATTCGCTAACTACTCGGCCAACCAGGCCAGCATTAATAGGATTTTGCTAATGTGTGTAATTAGGGCTATTCTTCTGTGTTGGTTACATTAGAGAGCATTTGATTTCTTGGGGATTGGTATTATCAGATTTTGTGAAGTCTTCTGGGAGATCGCCATTTTCATATATTTAGCTATTAGTTCAAATATATCATTTTTTTGTTTCCTTATCCAGATTTTGAAGAGCTTCACGTGGGTTGTTATTGATTCCTGGGCTTTTATTCTGGCTTAAGTCTTTAAGTGCTTTTTCAAACTCTTCTTTTATTATTGATGGTCCATTATTGTCTTCAGTTTCTGTGTCATTTTATTCCTGTTCTTCTCCTTGGTACAGGAGTTCAAAATATTTTTTCCATTCTTGTAATATTTCTTCAGAATAAATAATTAGTTTACCATTCTCATCTGTTAAGGCATTATTATGTGTGGCCTTTTTCAGTTTGTTGCTGATTTTTGTTATTTGGTTATAAGCTGTTTCTAGCTTTCCTTTATTAAACAGTTCTGTCTTCTTACATTCTTCATGGAGGTATTTTTCTTTTGCTTGCTTACATTTTCTTGTTATCAGATTTTTTAATTTCTTGTATTTTTCTTTATGTTCTACTTTTTCTGTATTCTTGTATAGCCTCCTTTTCTCCATTAAATCTAATATTTCTTCAGTTATCCATGGTTTTCCATATATTTTGCTTTTCTCTTCCTAGTGTTTTGTTACTAGCTTTTAGGATATTGTCTTTTATTTGATTCCACTTATCGTTATTGTTTGTATTTTCCTTTGCATTTTCTTGTGTTAGTTTTTTGGTGGTTTCATGAAATTGTCTTTTGATGTTTTCATTTTTTAGTTTCAATATGTTGATCTTTTTTTTTTTTTAAATTTCAATTGTGTTTTCATTAATATAAGGTTGTTGTGGTCACTATCAACATCTGCTCCTGGGAAGGCTTTACCAAATTTGACTTGGTTTTTAAAATCTTGCTTTAACCATTATATAATCAATTTGGTATCTGTTTGTGTATCTGGTCCTTCGAGGTGTATCTTCTTCTTTTGTGTGTTTACAATATTGTGTTTGTGATTATTAATTTCTTCTGTTTGCAGAAATCTATTAGATGTTGTCCTCTGTCGTTTCTCTATCCTAAGCCAAATTTTCCTACAATATTATGGATGTTATCTCTGGATGTTAGTAAGGCTGTGGGACTGGATGGTCTTTCACCACGAGTTTTGAGAGAATGTGCTAAGGAACTGACAGTGCCCTTGACCTGGATTTTCAATGAAGGTCTGGCTGCAGGAGGGATGCCTGGAATGGAAGGAAGGTAAGAATAGTGCCATTGCATGGGGGCGGTGGCAGACAAGAAGTATCTAATTATGGGCCAGTTTGTGGTTAGTAAGATCTTGGAGAAAGTAGTGAGGGACCATATGAAGCATTGGGCAGATGAGGGTAATGTTATCAGTGAGAGTCAGCATGGATTTGTGAAGGGGTGCTCTTGTTTTAGCGATATGCTAGCCTTTTATGATAAAGTTATAAGAGCATTAGATGAGGGAAAAGCATATGCTGCCATTTTCCTAGACTTAGCAAAGGCATTTGACAGGGTGCCACATGATAAGCTGATATTCAAGTTACAGCATGTCTGGATGTCAGATTGGCCAACTGGATTCAGGATTGGCTGTCCGATAGGTATCAGAGAGTTGTGTATGGTGGAGCAATATCAAAGAGGCAGAAGGTTGCAAGTGGGGTTCCACAGGGCAGTACTGGGACCTATATTGTTTAACCTTTATATCAATGATATTGTCCATGGATTGCAAGGGGATATTTGATTATTTGTGGATGATGTGAAGCTGGGAAGGGTTATTAGTAATAGTGCAGATGTGGTAGCCCTGCAAGAGGATTTGAATGAGCTAGACAGATGGGCAAATGAACGGGGGGGGGGGGTGTCAGTTTAATGCAGCAAAATGTAAGGTCTTGAGGTTTGGGACACATCGATGGGACGCTGCATACTCCATGGGAGGAGTTAGACTGGAGGAAGTGGGAGAGGACAAGAGATCTGGGTTTGATGATTGATAGAAGCCTGAAATTTAGGGGACATATTGCAAAGATAGTGAAGGTAACGCAGAGGATTGCTGCAATAATGAGAAGGACACTGACCTGCAGAGATAAAATGGTTATCATTCCGTTGTATAAGACTGATCAGACCACACTTAGACTATTGTTCTCAGATCTAGTTCCCAGGATTTGAGGGGGATAAATTGACTGTGGAAAGGGTACAGGGGTGGATAACAGAGATGGTGTTGGGACTGTGCAGTGTTGGTTGTGAGGATCGGCTGAGGGAGTGTGGGCTGCAGAGTTTGGTGGATAGAGGGGGGAGGGGGTGATATGATTGAGACTTTTGGACTGTTGAGAGGTGGTTGCAGGATTGACACTGGGGAGTTCTTTCACTTGGTTGAACAGCGGGAAGGAGTCATGACAGGGGGCCATCCCTGGAAGTTGCAAGGGAGAGGCTGTGTGAGAGAGGGTGAGGAGTGGTTTCTTTGCATGGAGGGTGGTTGAGCCATGGAGGCATTGCCTGGTGAAGTGGTGAGAGCGAGAGTGGTCAATGCATTTGAGGAGTGGTGTGATAGACTTTGTGTTTCCTAGGAGGGACCTCCCTTGATGAGTCTTGATAGACTCATCGAGTTTTTTTAGAGTATTTTGTGTGTCTTTATAACATATTTTATTGGGGCTGTCGCTGCTAGAGGGATTCTTAGTGTGTAGTGTTCGTGAAAGCTCCGGATAAGATAAGTATTATTTTCAGTTATCGTTGATAAATTTATTTAATATTGCGTAGTTTTGTTTGCCTTGTGTCTCTTAGTGCATCTTTTTGTGTGTTTTTAGTGTGTTATAATTTATAATTTGATAAAATGCGTTGCAAGTAAGTATGGCTCCAGTACGAAGGAAAACGTTGGCCAGTAATGATGGTTCGCCATCTTTATCAAAGAACAGTAGTATAAAAGAGATGATTCAGTGTACTAGCTGCAAAATGTACACTTTGCGGAGTGCGGTCGGAGTGTGGTTAGATGATAATAAAGGAGTGAATGTGTGTAGAAAATGTATGGAGAATGAGAAATTGAAGAGTATTTCGGATCGTGAGTGTGATATTGTTGTCAAACTTCAGAATGAAGAAAATAGGGATATGACAAGAAACGGCGAGGTTGTACCAGAGAACTGTGAGAGTGTGAATGTAGAAAGTGTGAATGATAGTATTAATGGTTTTACTGAGAATAAAAAAGATGAGATAGACGCAATGAGTGAGATTGCGTTGTTGAATGGTGATACAAAGGGCAAAACAGCAGCTAGAGCATATGAGTAAAAGTCGACTGAATGAACCAGCCAATAATAAAAAGTATGACAGGAAAATAGACGTATGAGTGTGAACATGATCAAAATGAAGGATAGAGTGCTGTATGGAGACTCGTTAGTAAGAGGTGTGATAGTAGAGGATTTGACAAAATCGTACCAACCTGGTGTGACCATAAAGGATGTAACCGAGTCTAATAGAGAGCAAAAGGAATGGGTGAAAGAAATGATTGTTGTGGCAGGTATGAATGATTTGAAAGGAGACAAACTGGAAATGATAGAAGACCTGAATGAATTGTTTGAGGTAGCAAAAGAAAAGAGTGAGAGAGTTAGAATGATTAGTCTTTTGCCACGGTATGACAGTTAAATGTTTAAAAGGAGGGCCATAATTGCGAATGACTTTATGCGTGGGTTATGTATGACGAGTGGTGTGGAATTTGTGGACATGTGGAGTGAGTTCGATGGGCGAAAGGATCTATATAAGATGGATGGCTTGCATTTGAATGGTTACGGTGTAAGAAGACTTGAGAAAGTGTGGCTGAATGTGGTGGATGTGCAAATTCACGGAAACTAGATTTATTAAGGGGGAGGGAGTAGATATACAGTCCTTAGGGAGGCAGTTGAATGTAAGAATGAATATAATATGCCCGAGCAAATAAGGACAACAAATCAGAGTGGGATAGTTAATATAAGGCATCAAGGTAGGGTTGGGGCTAATGGGGGTCTTAAATTCATGTATACTAATGCTAGGAGTATTAGGAACAAGAAGGAAGAGTTTTTGGCCATGGTTGGCACTTCCAGACCACAGGTTATTGGTATTAGTGAAACATGGCTGACTGTAGATGATATAGCTAGTGGGATTGAATGCGATGGGTATAGTGTGTTCAGGAATGACAGGGAGAATAAAATGGGGGGGAGGAGTATTGTTGATGATAGCTGATGAGCTGCAGCCAAGGAGAATAGAAGTTGAATTGCAGGATTTGAGAGGAAGTGTTCACTTATTTGCTGATGATGCAAAGTTGGATAGAGCAATTATGAGTGCACAGGATGTCAAAATTTTACAGGATGCTTTGGATAGTTTGGAAGACTGGGCTAGGAAAAATGGATGTCAATTTAATATGGCAAAGTGTAAGGTTATGCACTTTGGGGTGAAAAGAATAGCAGCAGTATATCGCATTGGTGGAAGTGTACTCCAGGAGATTGATGAGGCCAGGGATTTGGGAGTGTTCGTGGATAGGGAATTGAAGTTTAGGGGGTACATTGCAAAAGTGACTAAAACAGCTCACCAAATCACTTGGCTTCTGAAAAATACTTTAACATGCAGAGACAAACAAGTTGTTGTTCCTCTGTATCGAGCCTTGATAAGACCCCATCTGGACTACTGTGCCCAGTTATGGGCATCAGGGTTTCTTCGTGATGGGGAGGAAGCGGAGAGGATCCAGAGACGAGTGACCAAGATGATAGCAGGTCTGTGGAATGAACCTTATGAGAATAGGTTGAAGATTTGTGGGTTGCAGAAATTGGTCGATAGGCGAAGGAGGGGTGATATGATTGAGACATTCAAATTACTGAAGGGTTTCTATAAGATTGATCCAGAAGATATTTTTGAAAATATGACTGGTGGTGGGAGGACTAGGGGCCATGAATGGAAGCTGGGCAAGAGCGTGGTTGACAAGGGTGTTAGAGCTAGGTTTTTTACTTGGAGAGTAGTGAATGAGTGGAATAAGCTTCCAGAGTCTGTTGTGGGTGCTACAACCGTGAATGAGTTCAAGGCAAGGTATGATAGATACTGTGTGAATGTCGAATAGTTGTTCTTGACATGATGTTAGGGCCTCCCTCGATGAGTCTGTCGACTCCTTGGAGTTGCCCGGAACAATAATAATAATAGACTTGTGTTTCTTAGAGGGGACCTCCTGTGATGAGTCTTTTGATTCCATGGAGGCCTGAATAATAATAATAATAATAATAATAATAATTATCCTCCTTTTCTTCACCTACAACTTCATTCCTCCCATTATTACTCTGTTGTCTCTTAGTTTGAATATGTTCCATGTATCTTCAATTTGCTCATTCATTTCAGCTATTTCTTCATCTTTGTGTCTGGTCTTAGGCATATAGACCATTATAATGTTCAGGCTTACTAGTTCAGATTGGATGCTAATTGCAATGATTCTATCACTGTATTTGATTATTGTGGTTACTTTTTTGTCTAAGTGTTTCTTGAGTATTATTGCTACCCCTACTTCTCCTCTCTCTCTCTTCCTGAGAATATTATCCTTGTAGTCGTCGCTCCAGAAATCACCTGGATCTTGCCATCTTGTTTCACATATTCCCAGTATGCCTATATTAAGCCTCTTAATTTTCTTTTTGATGATTTCAAGTTTTCCCATTTCTAATAGGATTTCATATTCCATGTACCTATGTTTGTAAGTTTTATGCTTCTTTCTGTTTGTGCCATTTTACAACCTGAGAAACTTGATTCTTCCCCTGCCAGACATGACTCCTCTCATGTAGGTTCCATCACCGATCTCATTTTGATTGTTTCTAGTTTCCATGCTTCTTTTTCTAGAGATATTAATGTGGTAGTTTCCCTTTGCTTTCCATATCACAGTGTTACAACCCTTAGTTCTATAAATTGGTCTAGCTTGTAAGTTTCTGGTTATGAGCCTTTCTAACATCAATTGTCTTCAGCCTTAGGCCAATAGCAGTTGCTGCTGTGTACTACCAGGGTTTGTATTGGAATTTCCCTCTCCTATTTATACTATACTATATATCTACCCTATAGATATAAAATGATAAGCCTTTTTATGAAACGTTTTTGTGTCACGTTTTTTTGTCAAATTATTTGAAATCTTTTGAAACTCAGGGGCTACCCTGAGTGGCGAGTCTTCAAAATTCGAGTCATCAGAATTCAAGGAGAACTGGCCTACCAGTCCGGTACTTGGGGTGGGGGGGGGAGATCCCCCCTAGTATACTATAATATATATATATATATACAGGGTGTTCGGGATAAATTTGACAGTTTCGTAAGGAAAAAGAAAATCTTCTTTGTATCTATTAAATTTAATGAATTGACAAAAAAACATTACAGGCAGAGTTAATTACAATACTATCAACAAGATTTACTCAAAATAACCACCATTAGCATCGATCACAGCTTCAATTCTGCTTCGGAACCTCGAACAAGCTGATGCTACAGTCTCCCTGGGAAGGGCCGCAAAAACTGTTTTAATTTTATCCATTAACTGGGCTTTTGTATTACTGGAAGTGCGATTGGTGTCTTTTTCAACTGCGCCCCATACAAAATAATCCATGGGATTAAGGTCTGGGGAGTTTGGAGGCCAAACATTTGGACTGGTGAAGTCGTAGAAATTTTCAGACAACCATTTTTGACTTTTCCCAGAGGTGTGGCAAGGGGCCGAATCCTGCTGCTATACATACGGCCTACCATTGGCTACCCTTGTTATCCAGGGCTTGACTACAGTTAGCAACTCCACGAACAAAGCCCGAATTCCAATGCCAGGGTTCTTCAACACCTGTTCCTGCAGATTTGCGAGGAATTCTGCTGTACGAACGCAATCAGATCATCTGCTAGGGATCTTTCTTCTTGCTACATCCTCGTAGTCACCATTGCAAGTCTCTAGTTCATGCCTGATTGTTTTTACTGTATTCAGGGAGCATTGGGCAGCAGTCGTAATATCCTTATTTTGATGGCGGGCACGAATCATCATGATACAAGTTATTCTCTTCCATGATTCAGGTGGGTTCCAGCTATCCATCCTTTCTGACATCTTGTATATGAATGAAGAAGGGTCCAAACTTTTAAATGAAGAGAAGTGTGTGTTAATACATGTAACTTACGGAAAACTATAATTAATTATAAATATGTCAAATTTATCCCGAACACCCTGTATATATATATATTTTTTTTTTTCCCTTAAAAGACAAGACTTAAACTCAAGGAGCTATATAAGCTCATCCACAACAGGCTTTTATAAACATCCATGCTCACAGTGGGATTTGAACCCATGAACAGTTGGTTGGAGAGCAGGTAAACTAACCCCTTGACCAACCAGGCTGACCTGTTCCACTAGAGAGGCTCATATATTGGCTATTCATGGCTATTATTTTTCAGGAGATTACAAGTACACTGAATATTAATTATAATAATTTTAATTAATAGTTCCTATATTTTGGCAACATTACATTATTATCATCAGGGATCACAGAACAATGATAGCTGATCTGTTTAATATCTGTATTTAATAATAAAGTTATTAGTAATTATTATCATTATCAGTACTGTTTATAATGTTATGTTATTAATAGCAATAATTGATTGTTATAATAATTATAATATAATGACAGTTGGAGCTTGGTTAGAAGTAAAAACTATTGTTTATGGACTACAGATATGAAAATTTTGAGGAAAATTATTGGAGTAAATAGATGGCATCACTGGCATAATTATTAATATTCAAGAGTCTGTAAACAGAAATAATCTAAGATATCATGGTCACTTGAACACAGTGGGAAATGGAAAATTAGCAAAACAATTTGGCAGGACAAGACTGGAAGAAGACTGAGATATAGGTGGGTTGAGGTTTAGGAGAATTTTAGGTGATTGAGGTATTTATACACCTAAGAGAGATAATCAAATCAGAAAACTAACAAGTAATAGAGCTTCTGTTTAGAAACTTTCTTCCAAATTGTTATTATCATCAAATTCCTGATATGTACTCTCGAGGAGTGCAGAGAATACTATGATATTACAAGGTTAGTAATAACATAATCTTACTTCCTACCTGTCCAGTAGCTTAGCTACCACTGGCATAGCTTTTAAGGTTATTGGTGCACACAAACCTTCTTAAAATGTCAAAGTAGAGATATCATTAAGGACGAGATCCATAAGTTAAATAAGTCTTGTATACTGCTAGTTTGATATTTTTGTTAATTTCTCTCTTATTCCACATAAATTTATTCCTCCTGCCATCACCTTACAGCTTTGCTTATTCTGATATCTTTTTATTATTATTATTATTATAATCTTGCCGGCCTGGTTGGCTGAGTGGTTAGCGTATCTACTCTCCAGCCAAAAGGCTGTGGATTCGAATCCCACTGTGGGCATGGATGTTTGTGATTGTCTGTGGAAATACCAGTGGTGGTGGTGGTGGCAGGCGGTAGATGGTGTTGGTGTAGTTGGTAGATTTGAGTGGTGGAGATAGAGAGATGTAGAGTAGGTGTCCTCCTTCGATGAGTCTTTGGACTCCCTGGAGGTGTCACATAGTAATAATAATAATAATAGCTGGACTATATCACTGGTTTTATAGTTTCTCTGTTGGGAATGGAATGCAGTTGAGGTTTCCAATGTTCTTGTCTATTTTCATACTTTTTTGTCTTTTTCTGGGTGATTTTTGCCATATTTGTTATTGCAGTTGTTCAGTTTAGTTAAAGAATCCTGAAGATTTGTATACTTGATAGCAAAAAATAGTAAATCATAATTATTAGATAATGGAACTACTCATTTCTCCATCAAGAGGCTAAGTTATATGACTAATGCATAATTTTTGTTTTTAAAAAGAGTAATCAAAGCAACATACTTGGTTCTATATTTTTAGAAGGCTAAGATGACAAAATATTCAGAGCTAAACTTGACTGAGTCAAGACATGTAAGAGAACATGGAAAATGAAGCATAAATAAAACCAGTAAAGAAGGAAAATGATGCATCAGATGGACTATTTTAATTTTGAAAAATTAAAAGTGAACAATTTGAAAATTAAAAAAAATTGAAAACTTTTAAATTTTAAGTCCAAAAAGAAACAAAAACTAGTGAAATATACAGGACCAGCAACATGACAGTTGTGTTTTTTTTGCTTGTTTTGTACTTCATTTGCAACACCTTTCACTTCTTTATCTTGGCTCAATCAAGATAATTCATTCTCACCTTCAAAAAATATATAACCAAATGTTGTCTTTTTACGTAAATTAAAACTTTTCTTTATCAGTCATTTAACTTAGCCTCAATTGGAGCAACAGGTTAGCTCCATTATTATTATTATTATATTGGCACCTCCATGGAGTCTGCAGACTCATCGCAGTAGACCCCCCCATCTCTCCCCACTATCCTTCATTCCTCTCCTTGAACCCTTTAACAGAAAAGCACTCACTGACTTTAACTCACGCACTTTAACTGAATCTGGCAACCCATTTCACTCATTCACCACTCCCCAAGCAACAAATCTAGTCTTCACATCCCTTCTGGCCATGCCTTTATTCAACTTCCAGGGATGACCCCTTGTTCTGGTCCCTCTCACCAAATGTTGATACATTTCTCCTGCATCTCCAAGTTAGTAACTCTACAAGTTAGTAAGGGGTTGTTATAGGATTAATGCTGGAGAGGTTCTACAGAAAATAGTGGGAGATCAGGGGAGAACCAGAGTCATCCCTGGGAACTGTATAAAGAGGCTGTGAGTAGGGGAGTGAGAAGCAGGTTTTTTTCATGCAGAGTTGTGAATGATTGGAATGCCTTGCCTGAGAATCTGGTGTCTGCAGAGAATTTGAGTGTGTTTGAAGCACAGTATGATGAGCTGTGTGTATGATAAAAGGACCTTCAGATGAGTCTTTGATTCCATGGGGGTCTTGGGTAATAATAATAATAATTATTATCTGTCTTATAAATTCCACTGTCACTGCTCTGTTATTGAGCAGCGACTCGTTATAATGAGTTGCCTCTGATCTCACTGCTGAGGAAGGCAGCGAGATCAGAGGCAACACTTCCTCTCTAATGGGGGATGATTTAGGTTTACTTCTCCCATGCTGACACAGTCCATCTTAGGAGAGTGCATATATTGCACTGGTTGGCTGAATGGTTAGCTTATCTACTCTCCAGCCAAGAGGCTGCAGGTTTGAATCATGCCAAGGGCATGGATGTTTGTGATGCATTGCTGTGTCCTGGTACGGTATGACCCTTGATGTCATTGCACCATAAAAAAAAAATAGAAATATCTGGATACTAAATGAGCAAAGTTGGTCTGGCAATGTGGCATTTAGCCAAAAAGGAAAAGCTGGTACTTGTCAGAGATTTTGTTGGTCCTTGCAGAGTAGAGTAGGAAATTAACACCAAACATGGATGTTTGTGATTGTCTGTGAAAATGCTAGTGGTGGTGGGCAGTAGATTGCATTGGTGTAGTTGCGGTTCATTGTAGTTGGTGAATTGAGTGGTGGAGACAGCTGTAGACTAGGTGCCCTCCCTCAATAAGTCTTTGGACTTCCTGGAAGTGTTTCGTAATAATAATACAGAAATGTTTGGGGAAAATTTGGAGAAAAGAGCAGACTGGTAATAATGGTATGTACTGCTTGATTTTTGTTCAGGACACGAACTGGTCATTTCTAATACTCTATACTAGCATTAAAATGTACATGGAGAGAAGACACAAGAAATAAGAAAAATCTCACTGACTGTGTTATTGTTGACAGTGATATCTTTAGGACACAAGATTATATAAGGGAATTTGAAATAGGAAGTGATGCCATTTAATTTTGAGCAGGTTAAAATTGAATATCATATTGAAAAGAAAAGTGTATTAGAAAGTTTTAAAAGGATCATAGTTGAACTGCTTTCAGAGGTGAACTGTAGACTCAGATAAAAAATATTATTCAAGAATTAAAACTTGGAGACTATTACTGAATCAATGAATGTTTTATTCAGCAAATGCTGAAGAAAACATTCATTGATTCAGCCAGGAAAGGAAGTGGTGAAGTTGTCTGAAGATAGAAAAATCAACTCCATGGTCGACTCTGTAAGTTAAAGAGGCAATTATAGAAAAGAAGAAAGCATAAAAAAGTTCCTAGCAAGTAAATTAGCATATATTCGGAGAGAATACAGAGAATAAAATGCAAGAAGAAAGCAAAGCAGTGTATCATGGAAAAATTTTTGGTAAGCATATAGAAAATACATATCAGGAAAGCTGCAAAATATTCTGAAGGCTATATGGCAACATGAAAACTGAATATTAAGATATTCTAGATGTCTTGAGTAATTACTTTGAAAAAAAATTACTGTAAGAAACAAGAAGTGATAGGTGGAAGAAAATGTTCGAAGGAATACAATCAGGAGTATGTATCAGTACTTGATGTAGAAAGTTATCAAAAATCAAAAATGTGGAAAAGCAGCTGGAATAGATGATAATGATATTTGACCAGAAATGCTGAAATCTGGAGGTATAAAAGTTTTACAATGGCTACACATAATCGAGAAGGCATGTTCACTTGGTTGAATTCCAGATGATCGGAGTAGAGCAACCGATCCATAAAATAGGAAATAAAACTGAATTGAGAATTATGGAAGAATTTCTCTACTAAGTGTTTCAGGTAAGATTAAAACAAACATACATGAGAAGAGGCTAAGAAAAATTGTAGAAGAGAAACTTGAAGAAGAAATAACTGGGTTCAGGCCAAATAGAGGTTCTCAAGTTCAGATTTTGATCCAAGATCCCCAGCCACATTAATTGATAACCCTTTCTCTCAATGACCTTATTCTAATTGTTTTCTCAATAAATTTTGTGTTTCTGCTTTATGTATTTTTTGTAGGTATTTTTGTAATTTCTTATTTTTTTTTTAAAGCTGATTTCCATCATTCTTCCTCTCCCCTGTATTCCTTTAAAAAGAAACAGCTGCTGGTCAATATTTTCATCCTCCTCTTTCATTCTAGACTACAGAGATAACTGTCATTTGGAACAGCTTTCCTCACATCGCATTTTCAAAGGACTACAACCTCCAGCTATTCAAGAAACATCTCAGTAGATTTTTTTTCTTTTTCCTAATTACATGGCTATACACTGATGTGACTACAGGTTTGCAATCTGTGTGAAGTTAATAAAAATAAAATTATACAAATAACAAGCAGTGGTGGCCTGATTAGCATATCCGCTCTCCAGTCAAAAGGCTGCATGTTCGAATCTTGCCATGGGCATGGATATTTGTGATTGTTTTTCACCTTCATACATTCATTCATACAATTGTATATACAGCAATCCCTCGATTACATCTTAAAAATAAATGTTACCGATTTTAAAAATTTTCTATCTAAACATTTTTTTATGGCTAACTATTTTAAAAAATCACTCACCAGGATGAAATAATTTAGCTACCGATTTAAAACATTTTACAAAGTTATTTTTTAGTGTCATACTACATTATTTCCTTTGCAGTTGTTTTCCTTACTTTTTTTTTATTTTAAAGTATTTTCCCAATCTTTCATCATGAGTTGAGAGTTTATTTTTCACCTGGTTAGACTATAATAAGTTTAGTTTAATCCTTTATCCAAGTGTGAGCAAACAATGTTTGCGCCTGAAAGTATCTTCAGGACTGGGGTAAGGTAGTGCAACACCAGGCAACTCGTTGCAAAGGTGGAGAAAGCTCTCATCACTCATCATTGAAAAATAAACTCTCAACATTCCTATAATTGTAATGTTCAAATATTTAAAGAGATGGAGGAAACATGATAAGCACTATGAACACTCTACTACTGGTGCAACCTGCACATAAACAACAGTGTAACTGCATGATGGACAGTGCCGCATTATGCTAATAGCTCGCATCTCACTATGACTTGCATATGCTGCTAGCATCCTTCACCCTCCTAAGTGCTACAAGATGGATTTTTATTATTTTTTATACAAAATAAGAGAAATGTATAGGATTGTTAATGATAAAATTAAACATTACAAGCAAATATAAATAAATTAATAAATATATTTATATATCGAGAAAAATTGGGGATGCTGCAGTTCTTCGGTGCCTATGCACAAGCCGTCCCTGCAACCAAGTAAAATACCTTCAATATATATATATATTGAACTGAAACAAAAATTTCACGAGACAGTATGTAAAATCTACTTACCTTTTCTATATATAACTAAGCAAAATAAAAAATGCAACGAAAGTAATATAAAATATGATTTTATTACCATTTAAATGTTAGAGACCTCTCATGGTTTCTAATGAAAGCTAACATTACAAATTTCCTTCACCAATTTGGCAGGTTAGCAAGTGTAAATAAACAACATTCTTGTGAGCATGGTGTGTATTTCTGTTTTATAGTTATGTTTGAACATGTCTACAATATCAAATTAAAGTGTTTTAAAGCTATAAAACGTTTTTTTTTTTATTTATTTTTACTGCTATCATTATTCTTCTGCGGCCCCATGATGGCTTAATTACTTCATCAACAAAATTGATCTCTGCAACCCACTAAATTGATTTCATGCTGATGAAATCTTAACATGCTGATGAGTTACAACTGAGTTTGAAAAACACTAGTCTAGAAGAACACAGAAAATACATCTTTCATCTACATTACAGTTGTTCTGGGGTGACAGGCCATGCCATGGTTATAGATCACAAGATCCAGTGTGTGTGTGTGGGGTGGGAACCTGCCTGCTATACAGAAACAGATTTAAATGAGGAAGAGACTATTTTTGGAATTTACTACAGCACTACATTTCCCAAACTTAAACAAATTCAGCAGCATCACATTGTCAAAAATCTGGGGGAACGTCATTTTTAGACCTTCAAAAAGTGTCCATCACCTCACCTATAGAGGGTGCCAGTTAGGATTATAGGAGCATGTCTTTTATAATAAGTCTGTATTTGCCTTCTTACTAGTGTGTTTGTGTACATGTGCTCAGTATATATCTCTGTTCCCATGAAGATGCTTTGGTATAATAAATTTAGTTTAATCCTTTATCCAAGTGTGAGCAAACAAAGTTTGCACCTGAAAGTATCTTCAGGACTGGGGTAAGGTGGTACAACACCAAGACTATTTTTGGAATTTACTACAGCACTACATTTCCCAAACTTAAACAAATTCAGCAGCATCACATTGTCAAAAATCTGGGGGAACGTCATTTTTAGACCTTCAAAAAGTGTCCATCACCTCACCTATAGAGGGTGCCAGTTAGGATTATAGGAGCATGTCTTTTATAATAAGTCTGTATTTGCCTTCTTACTAGTGTGTTTGTGTACATGTGCTCAGTATATATCTCTGTTCCCATGAAGATGCTTTGGTATAATAAATTTAGTTTAATCCTTTATCCAAGTGTGAGCAAACAAAGTTTGCACCTGAAAGTATCTTCAGGACTGGGGTAAGGTGGTACAACACCAAGACTATTTTTGGAATTTACTACAGCACTACATTTCCCAAACTTAAACAAATTCAGCAGCATCACATTGTCAAAAATCTGGGGGAACGTCATTTTTAGACCTTCAAAAAGTGTCCATCACCTCACCTATAGAGGGTGCCAGTTAGGATTATAGGAGCATGTCTTTTATAATAAGTCTGTATTTGCCTTCTTACTAGTGTGTTTGTGTACATGTGCTCAGTATATATCTCTGTTCCCATGAAGATGCTTTGGTATAATAAATTTAGTTTAATCCTTTATCCAAGTGTGAGCAAACAAAGTTTGCACCTGAAAGTATCTTCAGGACTGGGGTAAGGTGGTACAACACCAGGCAAATCGTTGCAAAGGTGGAGCAAGCTACCAACACTCCTGTCTCAGTATCTCCTATAATACAAAACACATTTCCTTGCGGATATGTCTAATGTTATGCATTAAGGGAAGGGCCACTACCCAGACTAGTTTCGACCTTTATTGAGGTCTCTTCAGTGGGAGCCAGGCCCAAGTTGTGATACCAGGCAGAAGCTTTAGCAGGTCATCTCTACCTATAGGAGTTGCCAAATGGTGTGCCACCCTTTTTTAAAAAATTACTCTGGATTTAGAGAAAGATGTTGAAAGTTTATTTTTCACTTGGTTAGAGTATAATAAATTTAGTTTAATCCTTTATCCAAGTGTGAGCAAACAAAGTTTGCGCCTGAAAGTCCTGAAGATACTTTCAGGCGCAAACTTTGTTTGCTCACACTTGGATAAAGGATTAAACTAAATTTATTATACTCTAACCAAGTGAAAAATAAACTTTCAAGATGCTTTGGTGATCAAGGCAAAATATTGGCTTAGTAATCTAATTAGCTAAATAAATTTAGTTATTTAATTATTAGCTTTTTTATTCCACTAAGCATCAACATGAGTGAAAATTAATGTTCAAACATCAATAAGAAAAATGGAAAAAATAGTGGTAGCCAGTTTAAACAGGAGAGAGACTATGAAAATTCTTACAGAAAAATCATCAAGTACTTATAACAAAGTCTACACCATATGCCATCTGTTTTCAAACCTTACAACTTCTTGCTGTGTGTTATTATATGACTACAGAGTCATAGTGCTTATGACTTTGTAGTCATAAGTACCTTATGACTAGCTATTTCATGGTTACTGTTCTGTTGAACTGGTTGCCATCATTCCTCCATTTTTTGACTTTGTAGTCATAAGTACCTTATGACTAGGTATTTCATGGTTACTGTTCTGTTGAACTGGTTACCATCATTCCTCCATTTTGGTTGCCGTTTGCACATAAACATGTGAACAGTTACTGGTTAACATGCATATGTCATCTAGCTTCAAACCTATTAAAACTTTTTAAGGTTGATCGATTGGTAGAGCCTCTGCTACTAATGGTTTGCAAAAAGTTAAGCAAGTTTGAGCATGGTTAGTAGTTGGAAGGGAATCAATCGTTCGATGCTGTTGGCACACTCTCCCTCGATGATTGGACTGCCTGGAGGTGTCACATACATAAAGTTTTAATCTGTTTTTCCCCAAGATCTAAAACATGCATCTTGCATACACACACATGTGGCACTTATATGCTGTGCATTTTGTAACCTCTTGCATGAAAATACTTACAGAAAGTCAGCAAGTACAGTGGAACCTCAGTTGTTGAACTTAATTCATTCCTGAAGGCTGTTCGAAAACTGAAACCATTTTCCCATAAGAATTAATGTAAAATGGATTAATCCATTCCCAAACACCAGATAATTGTTTATTTAAACCTTTACAACAGTACTTCATGCTTAAGATCATATACAAACATAATGAAAATGCATAAAATCTTACATAAAAAGAATAAACACAATAAATAGATAAAATATAGATGAAAATTGATTGCCTCTTTATTTTTGAGTATTGTACAGATCGTTGATTTCGCCATACCAAACTGCATAGCAAGATCCGAGACACGAATGCCATTTTCATGTTTGAATATGATTTCTTTATTCATCTCTATCGTGGTTCTAACAACTTTTCTTTTAGCTTTGCTGCTATCACTATTCTTCTGCAGCCCCATGGTGGCTTAATTAATAATAATTTATGAAAAACAACAACAAAACACAAAGAAAATTAAGAAAACTCACTGCAAATTCGAGCAGGTGTCTGCACTGAACGAAGGCTGCTGCTGCGCAACTGACGCTTTCCTGCCTTACAGCTCAGCACATGGTTGCCGTTTGCCTGTTTGGAAACCAGGGCGTTTTTTTTTTCCCGGAAAATATGTTCGGGAACCGAATTGTTCGAGAACAGAGGCATTCAACAACCAAGGTTCCGCTGTATATATTTTAGACAATTATTTAAAAAAATGCATATTATGTTAGAAATAAATGTTCATATATTTGGTTTTTGAGAAAAATTCTTAAAAGCTAATTTAATCTTTTTCTTCTTCATTCCATTAGTTATGGATCACAGATTACAACCTGTTTGGCATATGCAAGAAAATCAGTATGATGTCAGAGCTATGTACTATACTGGACAACAGGTATTCTCATGCTATTTCTTGCATACACGACTGCAAATTTTACTATAAAGGACATTGTTTTTATAATAGGTTGCCTCTTATAAATAGGGTAGAATACAGATAAAATTAATAAGATCGATTGAAACTTGTTTTATTTTTTTTCTTGATTGCTATATAAAATTGCATGTGACTTCATGTAACACTGTTGAGTTTTAAGAAACAAAGAAGAAACACTTAAGAAACAAAGGTAAATAACTGGGAGTAGATGCTTCCACATAGCCTTTTAATGAATGCAGACAGCTGATTGGGTTCTAACCTAATGTGCAATCCTCACCTTTTCCTGATGCACTATGACACTTAACAAACTATGATGAGTTGGCATTTGGAATTTAGCCAGCTAAATTGTATTTTGTATTGGCTTAAACCAGAAGAAAAAGATAGTACACCTGAATGAAATGTCATGCTAGCTGGGGAGTTGATAGGTTAGAGTAGGTATTCCACTGCAATTTACATCAGGGACTCAACATAAGCAGAATTCAAAATAGTTACTATCAAACATAAGAAGTATGAATGGAAAATAAGTCAAACTGGTTAACTATCAGGAAAAGGAAGAAGGAATTAGAGTATTCAAAACTGAGCACAAACATAATCTTCTTGAATGACAAACGATTTCAAGTAGTGTGATATGGGCAAACATCAAAATTGGGTTGTGGTTGTTTTGGAATTACAGCCAAATCAACTAAGGTGAAGCTAGTGTGTTGTGTCTGCACTTCTGGCTGGTTTGTTAGTAGGTATTCCACTGCAGTTTTCATCAGGGACTCAACATAAGCAGAATTCAAAATAGGTACCATCAACATAAGAAGTATGAATGGAAAATTTTTGCAGGGAAAAAAAACCTTCTCTGTCTGTATGACTAGCTAATACCCTTTCAGTTCTTGTCATCCTAGACAATGAATTGGTGCTGAGACTTATTTGTGTCTGTGGTCCAATAGATGATTCTTCCTGAGGAGAAGTGAAGGAATTTTTTGAGTGTTTAGAGAAAACATTGCAAAAAAAAAAAAAAGGAAAGGCTGGTCTTTATTAGAGATTTAAACAGCAGAGTAAGGAAATCAATACCAAACATAAAGAAATGGTTTGGAAAAATTTGGAGCAAAGAGCTAAGTTAATAATAATGATAAATAACTGCTGGATTTCTGTTCAAGATACTAATACCATGTTCAAACATAAAGATGTGCACAAATTCACACGAAGAGAAGATACACAAAATGTGGAAAGTCTCATTGAGTATGTTATCATTGATAGCGATGTCTTCATGCTTTCAGGAAGTATACAGGGTATTTGATGCAGGAAGTTATCACCATTAAGTTTTGAGCAGGATAAAAATGAATATCATACTGATGTGTTAATTTTTATCCTACTGTTATTCAAGAAAAAAATGGAATCTTGTTCCACAAGACTCAATTCTTGAAAACAATAACAAAACTTTGCAGAGTCATTGTAAGACTCAAGGAGACATGCGATGAAATTGTTTGCAAGTATAGATTGCAAATGCAGACTTCATGATAGACTTGAGAAGCTATAAAAAGAGGGACTCCTTGAAAAGAAGAAAGCATAAAAGTTCCTATCAAGTAAGTCAACATGCATCCTGACTTAAGCAAATACAAAGAAAAACCAAAGAAAGCTAAGCTATGTATGAAAGTAGCTAAACTACACTTATTGGAAAACTTTGGTAATAATATAGAAGATAAATATTTTTTATATTATTACTGGCTTCTAAAGCATTTTGGTGTCAAAGAAGGTAGCAAAATATTCTAGAGGCTATTGAAAAAGCTTACAAATGCAGGAGAGGTGAAATTAAAACTAAAGAAAAAGATTCATTGTGAAGAATTTATGGAGACAAAAACACACATGCTGGAGTAATTACTTTACTTATAATTATGAAAATAACTCATATTTTGACCTCCATATCAAGGTCATCATCAGGAAAACATACATATGTACAGGACACAAGCTACATGACACTACATAAAAGTAAGCTAAATCTAAATGCTTTGTTAACCTCCCTTGCAGCTGGGATGTATATGTACATCCAGCAAAACCTGGATACTATTCATACTAATTTTTGAAAGAATATGGATAAGAAGTGCAATTTCACTGTCATGTCCATTAGAAGGTGCGATAATCCTTCACGTTGAAGACAACACTTAACCAGATTACCTTGCATACATAGCTACATTCAATTACCTCTAGCAAGAAAAGCAGTTGCTTTTTGTTTGCTGGGTAACCGAAATCTTAATTATATTAGATTAAATACCTACAAGTTATATTTATTTTTTTCTACATCTTTTATCGTATAATTATAGCTTTTAATGCCATTGCAAAATACGACATCCTTTTAGACTTTCTTCACTTAAATATTTTATCACCTTGGAAGACCAGTATCATTATCAGTTTTTTGCTAATTATCTTAGTCCCCAATACATTTATTCTCCCAGAATTTGATTCAGGATAATTATTTTTGTCAGACAGTTATTTTATAAATTAATGAAAACCAATCTTAAAAAATATACAGCCCTCATCTGTTTCAAATTAGATTTTCTTTATTTTTTATTCATAATCTTAGTTCAAAGATTAATTCACAGATTGCATGAAAATTTGCACTTTTGCAATTTTGCATTATAGAGAACAGTACATAAATTTTAAATCATAACACATAATGTATGATCCTTATAATGTAATCCGTGGGTCTCTGCACTTCAACATTCTTGGTTTTCTCGAATTGCTCATTACATATTAAAATAAATGGCTATTATGAAGTAAATTTTCTGCTAGTTTAGACATTATGCGGCAGTTTTGAAGTGGCGATACTTTCCGTGTAGTTTATCATTCAAAGCATGTATAAGTGCATGTGTCAAAAGTGAGATTTCATTTCCAAATTTTTCATAGTAGAATTAAAATTGTATTTCAGCTTTGATGGATAAACACCCCCCCCCCCCCTCTGGGATTTAGCCATCGGGAATCTAGAAGGCTTCATAACCTGCATACAGGTCCTATGTCAGCTGTAGCACTGAGAGCTATGTTTATGAAGTTTGAAGAAACTGGATGACTAGGAGTTAGACCTGGAAGAGGACAGAAAGCAGTGCAAGAAGAGACATAATTGTTCCATTTTATCTGCCTTTAATGTAATTATCCGCTTGTTTTCGGCACCGCCAGCGCCAAAATTCTGCCCTATCGGCGACTTTTGGTACTAAATTTTTTTTCACAGAAATCATCTCCCCATGTCTTCGAAAGTCTCGATATAAAATTTGGTCTCATTCCGTTTATTGGTTTTAGCTACAGATGCCTCCAAAGAGGGGAAAGTTATTTTATGGCCACCCTATAGTTATACTTCTACTACTATTTTACACTAATATGTTTGGACATGTTCCCTAAGTGATTTATCCTTGTAGCAGTTGTCTGGTGAACGTTTTGAAAATAAATTCTCTGTGGGTTAAATAGGTTGATAACCCCCCCCCCCCAATGTACACAATTATGTAACACATGTGCAATATGTGTTACATAATTTTGTACACCTTTTTTTTTAAAGAATTCAAAGCCTTTTTTTAAAGATAATTGTATCAAATAATTTATAATATTTCGATAATAAAAGTGAAACCATGATTATAAATTAAGAAATTATTTTGGCATAAATACTATATCAGCCTGTAAAAGAAATATCAGTGTTTTTGTTGAGGATGTCTGCTAATCAACAATCCTGATGTATTCTGCACTACTGCTTGAGGCTCTCTATTGTGATATCTGGGGAAGTGTTCTATCTCTCTTGCCTTCCTTCCTTTTTTTTAAGATCAGAAAATAATATTAACCTTCATATCTAACTTTCATGACATAAAGATAAGACTTTTTTTCAAAGTAACACTATCTTATTAATAGCAATGAGAGTAATCCAATCCTTTAGCCTTTTCCTCCAGCTGAGAGGATTATTATTGAGTATTTCTAAGACAGATTATTTCAGAAATACTAGCAGCAGTAAAAGTAGTAATATTTAGAATTTTTTTAAGACAAAGAAAAAAATAATAACACTAATGAACTTTCTTTTCTTTGTGTCATAAATATAAACAGTTTTATATGAAGTTTTTAAAAATATTTTAAAAACTAGCACTACTGAACTTTATTTTGGCATGCATATAAAGAATTTTACATGGTGAAAATATAGTATAGTATTTCTGAAATGTAGAATAATTTCAGCAGACAACTTAACAGCTATTTTAGATCGGAAAGAAATAGTCCAGAATTAGAAGTACTACTTCGACAGATACAACATTTTTTCTTTGTTTCTTTTGTCAAAATGGTAAAATGAAGTAATAGATTTTGAATACTGTCTGTGAAAACTTTCAAATCAGTAGAAATTTAGACAGAGTAGTTATGTAATTCAGTTCCAGGAGGGGGGTGTGTGGATGCAGTTGAAAATGAATGCTCTCCTCTGGAGAGCATCAAGAGTTTTTAGGTGCACCACACTATGTGAACAGTATTGTAATCATGAAGAGATTTGGGATTTGTATATAGTTAAGAGTTAGTTGGATGTAAATTGTATAAAATAGCATCTCAAAGAAAGAGAATGTCTAGTTTTTTGGATGCTGAGGAAGCGTTGATGTGTTTATGCCAGGAGAGACTGGAGGTAAATGTTAGTCCAAGTGAGATCAGATCTTGTCTGTTTTTTGGTATATTAGTAAAGGTAGATGAAGACAAAAAAAGGCAAGACTGTGTTTTGGTGGCATTGAATAGGAAAAGATTGTCCTTGCCTCATTAAAGTATAATATATAGATCAATGTTTAAGGCATTGATTGTAGATGATCTTGTAGCCTGAGATTCTCTAACTACCTTATTACGTCTGGTTCTGCCCTGTATATTATCATCATCATGATTAGGGAGGAGACTATAACACTACCTGTCATAACTCCTTTTAAACTCATTCACACTAGATGTACTCATTGTTCTTTGAGAGAAGAATCTAGCTCTCACCCCTTTCTTAACTGCATACAAACCCAGCTTCCATGGATGTCCCCTCATCCTCTCTCCTGCCTTCCATATAAGGAAAAATTTCATCACCCAGTATTCTTTAACATTCTTTCAGAAGTTTATAGACTTCTATCCTGCTACTCCTCTTTCTTTTATTGACCACTTTTTTGTAGCCATCATGCTCTTAATCTATATTTCATAATCCCAATATCATCTTTATAACTTCTTTGCAGCCTTTTAAAAGCATCTTTATCCCTTGGAATCTAGGAGATCAAATCTGTGCATATTAGTCCAGGTGCAGTCATATCACGAGACAAAATGACTTCCTTTTCTTACATGTCATTGTTCGTTTAGCATTGCAGTTATTTCTGAGTTGTATTTGCATTTTTGCTATGTGACACTTAACTAAAAAAAAAAACTCTAAGATTCCTAGATTCATCGGATTCTCCAAGTATAATCCCAACAATATAATATGCCATTGGAAATCTCACTTTTTTACACTCGCTAACATTGAATTTACAGCCATTATCATTTACCCAAAGTTCCAACCAATAATCCTTCTATAAAGTGCTGTATGTCAGTGTTATCCCTGATTCCACTGCCTATTTTTGCATCAGTGACAGAACTATACCAGAACATTTTCAAGGGGAATGCAAAGAGGACAAATCAGTACTAGAGGTAGAAAAAGTCATCATAAACTTGAAATGCAGAAAGGCAGCTGGAGTAGATGATATTCAACCAGAAATGCTAAAGTAAGAAGGTATAAAGTTTTTCCCTGCAAAATTCAGAGGGTCTGGTCAGAATATTGAATTCCAGATGATTGGAGAAGAGCTCTAGTTCCCATCTATAAAATGGAGAATAAAGCTGAATGTGAGAATTACAGAGAAATTTCTTTACTAAGTGTTCCAGGTAAGATTTATGTGAGCATACTTGAAGAAAAGAGATTGAGAAAGATTGTGGAAGAGAAACTTGGAGAAGAACAAGCCTGGATTCAAGCCAAATAGAGGTTGTCAAGATCACATTTCACTTAGTTGAGAAATCATGGGAATATGGCAAGAATCTGTACTAAAGTTTTGAAGATCAGGAAAAGGCATATGACAAGATGCCCAGAGGAAAGCTTTTCAAAACACTACAATTATAAGGAGAAAATGGAGCATTATACAGAGCAGTACATAATCTATATTTAAGTTGTCAGTCAGCAGTTAGCATTGAAAGAAATACAGGAGCTGGTTTGATGTGAAATCACAGGTAAGACAAGGATGAGCACTGTCTCCACTCTTATTCATCATCTATATGGATAACATTTTGAAAGAAATTGGCATTAGGCCTAATATTAGAATTGAAGATGTCAAACTTAGTTCTTTGCTTATGCAAATGATATTGTACTCATAAACACATCTAGTGCAAGTCTCCACGATTCTCTGACTAAGTTGAATAACAGCTGTAATTATTGGCATGAAAATCCGCAATAAAAACACTATGAAAAGAGGGAGAAACATTGATCACATCAGCTGCATTCTGAATGGAGAGTCTATAGAACAAGTAAAATATTTCAGCTATTTAGTTACAGTGTTTAGTGAAGATGGGAAGTTAAATCTGGAAATAGACAACAGAATAAGCAAAGCTAGTATGGTGGGGGGGGGGGGCAGTTGAGTAAATTGATGTGGAAAAAAATTGATGTATAAAGAAATTGGCCAAAACACCAAACTAGCATTATGCAAGACAGTGTTCAAACCAGTTTTAAGTTATGAATCTGAGAATTCTCAGATCCATAGAAATAAAACTTATAATCAAAGACTAGAGACCACAAAAATATGGTTCTGAAAGAAATTAGGTGAACAAATGGTAGCAGTGGCAAATCATATTAAAAATGAAGACACTAATAAGGAATTTGACATTATTTGCATTCCAGAATGCATGAGCAGGGCTAATCTAAAGTGGTTTGGTCACTTAAATAGAAAGGGTGAGGAAAGGTTAGAAAACAGGTGTTTGATGCCCAAGATAGCAGGAAAGAGACCCAGACAGAGGAAGACGAAGGTCTGGGTGGACTGTTTCAGTCAAAAGTGACTTTGAAGCACGAAATGTTAGATATGACAATATTGGAGTGCTGACAAGTAATAGCCTAATTTGGAGGAAAGTTGTGAATAGAAGGTTAATAATAATGTAAACTTAATCATGTAGTGCTGTCATAGATCTTTGCTTCATTAGCAAACAACTAAACCTCTGTCCAATCTTTTCTAACTGTTCCTTTGGAGTATACACCACTGGTCACCTTAAACATGACAGATTCACCTACTCCACCATATATCACTTTCTAATACCATTCACTTATTCTAGTCGAGTGATCAGAAAAATTCTGTCCAAATTAGATGCCAAAAAAAGCCTCCCTGGTCATGATGGCATTCCTCCAATTGTCCTGAATATTTGCACTCTAGAGTTGACTCCTGTTTTCTGTGTCACATTTTTATGCTTGTTAATGTATCACCTCCCAATCTATTTCATCTCAATCTGGTTCAGAATAATAGAGAGAACCATTAACAACTAACTCTTATGTTACCTGAAGGTACTCATCTAAACGACATCCAGTGCCAAGCAATATGGGATCTCCTCACCTGCGTCACCCATCTCTGGATAAGTAGAATAGAAACGCTTGGCAAAATCTGAAGTGGTTGCACTTGATATCTCTAAGGCTTTTGACCAGGTCTGGCACAAGGGTCTGTTAAGTAAACTCCTAACCATTCAGTCTGTCCTGTGAGTTCTGCAACTGGGTTGCCATCTTTCCTTCTGGATGCACATTGAGAATGATGGTATATGGTTCCCTGTCTTCTGATTATGCAGATAATGTGCAGGTCTCACAACGTTCTGTCCTTTCATTTACCCTCTTCTTTCTGTGTGACTTGCTCCACCTGACTACTAATCCAGTACTCAGTTTGCTGATGACCATGAACATATATTCCAGGTGTGCAGTGCAAACCCATGGAAATAGCAACATTATCAATATTATATTTTGGCATTTATTCCTGTTAGAGACTCCTGTAATTCTTTCCTGGCTTTGCGTGATTCCTAAAATTAAACATGTTGTACTAATGCTTCATGAAGAAGCATTAGTACAACGCATTGCATTACATTCGCATTAATAGCCCAAGGGCAATCACAAATACAGACACCTTTGAGCCCTTTGAACAGATGTACAGATGATGCAGCAGGTCAAATTCTTAGCATTCCAATGGTGTTAAACCACCCAAAAGGTGAGGCAGGGTGTGTGCACTGTGAGACAATAATATCCAGAAATCAGTGGCCGTGATTAGTTATTGTGTCAACTAAGCCAATCGAATGTTGTCATTTATCATGAGTTGCTGTTTTTGTTTTCTGAGTTTCATATGTTTTGCATACATGAAGTGTTGATGTGTTTAGGACACTGATATAGACAAGTTTCTAATATATAATTTTTTATAAATAATTTGTAACTGTTTTTTTGTCCATATATACAATGGGGAAACAGTATTGATGATGTACTAAATGTCCTGTTTTCTGCCAGAGCTTTCGTGGATTGTATAATTATAGTTGCAGGATGTTGGAACTGTGTATAAATAAGTAAAATGAGTTATTTCAGCCTTCCTTTAGTTCAATCCAGAAAAATAATAATAATTTCCCAACTGATTACTTTTTCTGATTTCTGTATTTAAAAATCGTATCAAAATCTGAATTATCCATGTTTCACTATAGTATTTTCCAATGATAATCTAATCTCACCATGAAGTGTAAACCCTTTGTGCTTCTCACATAAATGACACACTTGAAGCATAGCTATTGTTCATTTGACCTTTATGCTTTCCATATTTAAGATTTTTTTATGGTTTCGATAAAAAAAGAGGGGATATCATAGAAACATTTAAGTTGCTTAAAGGGTTTTATAGGATAGATGCAGGGGAAATGTTTCAGCACTTGGCTAGAGACCAGAACAAGGGGTCATCCCTGGAAGTTGAATAAAGGTGTGGTTAGTAGGGGTGTGAGGACTAGATTTTTTGCTTGATTCTCCCATGATGAGTCTTCGGACTCCATGGAGGTGTCCATATAATAATAATAATAATTAAAATTATATTAATTGATAAATTAAAGTATTCAAAGTTATCCTACAATTAATTGTACTGGACCAATTAAGATAAGTGCTGATGTGCTATATACTCCTAAAACTTTTATACATCATTAAAAATGCAATCATACAGTGAAACTGACGTGAATTTTGTAGTGCAGGTTGCATAAGCCAAATGACAGCACACCCAATGTAAATGGGCATGCAACACCACTGCTGATGACAGTATGTTACATTCCTCCTGACTTGACAAACTTAGCACTACACAAACCACTACAACTTACAGACAACTTCTGCAACTTTGAATTCTGATCTCATAATCTTGTCTGTTTCATTGTCTACAAAACACATTTCTGTGAGGTCATATCAAGGCCTTGTAAAGGGGTAAAATTGACTTCTTATCTTTATGTCATGATTCATTTCAGCATTGTATTTGCAACCTTTACTATATGGCCCTTGAACTTCAATTTCCTATGTACTAAAATTCCAAAATCCTATCCTGATCAGTTTCTTCTACCATAACCCCACCAATATAATATGTCTTTGGATATCTCATCATACCATAGTGCATAATGTTACATATACTAACATCGAATTGACAGCCATTTTCACGTCTGCAATTTCAGTGTATTCAAAATCATTCTGCAAGTACAGCATATCAGCATTCCTGATCGCACTGCCTATCTTTGCATCATCAAAAAATAGCTCCTGTATGTCTCCTATCAAATCCTTCCCAATGTCATTAATGCATAGATTGAATAACAATGGACCAAGGACTGATCCTTGTACAACACTGTTCCCTTTATATCTTACAGACTCATATCTCCCACACACCACTTTTTAATATTTTCAGACAGCTGTGTGAGCGCGGTTAGCCGAGTGGTTATGCGCTCTGCAACCATATGCCTGGGAAAGGAGTCTCCTGCGTTTAATTCCCATTGCTGACGTGAGGAGCTTAGGATCTTTCTCAGACATAGCCAAGTTAGCTGGTCTTGGGTGTGGACTGCAGGGTTTTTCCTCCCTCAAGCAAGCAAACCGGCTCCATGAACACACGCTTCTACAGACATGGACTTCTCCAGGAATAAGGAATAACCAACCTATTCCGTAGGATTTCGGTTCCGAATGCCTACACCATAAAAGTGTAGGTCTGTATGTGAGCATAAATCAGGACACACACACACAGCTGTTCTCTTATCCATACTAATATTTTTTAATCCGATCCCATATTCTCCAGTTTATGCATTGTCTAGTTCAACAGTAACATTATTATAAAATCTAAGTTGTTCTAACATGACATTTCCTTAGTAAACCCATTTCTGTATGTGAGCTCTTACCAACTTTTCCAGAAACTTTTACACCACTCCAGAAATACTAATAAGTCAATAGTTAAACACATTACTCTTTGCACCACTCTTGTGCGGTAGGATTATGATGCATTCTTTTCACTCCTGTGGAATCTTCCCTGTTCTGAGACTCAGGTTATACAGCCTGTTCAAAAGAACAGTGTTCAGCTGAATACTCTATTTGCATCCATGTTAATATTGCATCAGTCTCTATTGCCAAATTCTTATTCAGTTTCTGCAATAGCTCTAGTATTTCCTCCGCATACACCTGAGTTTCTTCACCCAGTGAAGTGATAGCAGTAAGCTCAGTGTTGCACACACCAGATTTAGTTTTTAGCAAAATGGGAATTCATTAGTTGAACAGTCTCATCTGCATCTGTTACCTTTATACCATCTGTATTCAGTAGAGTTATTCTTTCGTATTCATTCTTTTACTTACAGTATAACAACAGAATTCTTTTGGGCCATCTTTAGCTTGCCAGTTTCTTTTCATACTCGGCCTTAATTTTCTGTACAGTTGTAACTTTTCTGGCCTATTCCTTATAATTTTTATAACTGACATCATTCTTATACATACGGTATTCCTTCCCCACCAATTTTTTTCTTTAGAATCTCCTGTTTTATAAGATTGTACATTCATTTCATTCCTACCCTATTTATTCTTCAAACTTTAGGGACTCTTCAAACACATTCTGATATTGCATTATTTAAGTATTTTTTTAAATGCTTCCCAGGCACTGCCAATATCCTTCCCATCCAACAACCAATACCATGGGACAGAACCAGCATAATCTTCAGTTGGTCATGATTTCATGTTTTATAGTTCAACATAAAGCTATTTCTGAATAGAGCATTCCAAAACTCAGCAAGTGTAGGTCTAATGAAAAGTATAACTTCATTTGTAGGAGAAAGGAAGTATTTTTATACAAATCTCTGTTCAGGCCAGTGTTAGATTACTGCTCATCTAGGTTTTTAATGTATGTCAAGAGAATTAAAAATATTCAGAGAAGATTCATTAAGCACACATGAATTGATTAGATAGGTATAAGAATTTGTTGGTTCAATATAATTTATCTGTTGGGAGATCGAGAGGAGTTATATGTCACTTATTAAGGATTTAATGGAATAAATGCAGTACATATAAATAATTAAACAAAACATTTAATCACTCCTGTATTTCACCTCAGTCACTGAAACATTGTCAGGGAAATAATATTAAAATTGCAAAAACACCCAAATTTGCACAAACAATAAGTAGAAAAGATTAAATTGTGTTTTAGACTGATTACATTATTGTTTGTGCAAATTTTTTTTTTTTTTTTTTTTTTTTTTTTTTTTTTTTTTTTTTTTTTGCAATTTTAATATTGTTTCTCTGACTATGTCTCAGTGACTGAGATGAAATACAGGAATGATTAAACGTGTTGTTTAATTATTTACATGTGCTATTTATTCAATTTAACCCTGTAATGAGTTCAAACCAGCAAGTAAGTCTGAATAGTCAGGAGTTATATGTATTTTATATATGTTATATGTATATGCATTTATATATATTTACATATGTATATATATACATATACAGTATATACATATGTAAATATATATAAATGACTTGCTCTCACAGACTTCCAATCCTATCCATAGCTTTACCGATGATAGTATACTTTATTCTTCCTCTTCATTTGACAAACCTTTCATTGCTCGTATTTATTTAAATATTTAAAAAAGACTAATTTTATTTATTCTAAATTCAGGTGAATTTATTTTAATGTAATTTCTATTATTTTTTCTTAATCCCAGAAGCCAGGCTGATGTATGTGTCAGTAAAATCTGTCCAGCTGGCTGACACTGTAGTATGTGGTACACAATAAATAACGGAAAAAACTCACGTAGAAAGATTATTTATTAGTATAATTTTCGCCTGTGTGTCACAGGCATCCTCAGTACATTAAGCTCAAAATTAAACACTAACTGACAATTCCAAAAAGCGCCACCTAAGTAGCTGGTGTAAGATAACTAAAAAGGTCAATAACTTTCCTTAAAAAAAAAAATAAAATAAAAAAAAAAAAAAATTAATATAATAAAAAGTTAGGAAAGATTAGCTGATTTGTAAAGTACTATCTTCCATAAAGGGGACAGACGTAAGCCGTCGGATCTGTTTAAGTTAGGAGAATGGAGTAGAGTTTCACATGTTTCTTTATAAAGGCGTTCCATGAGAAACTGACTTTTGTGAAGAACTCTTGTCTTTCTCCAATGAATTCTGTGTCTAGTGAAGATGGCATGTTCAGAAAGTCCAGACTTTTCAGGTTTAAAGTATTCAATATAAGATTGGTGTTCTTCTAGCTGAATAGAGGCAGATCTTCTTGTTTGTCCGAAATAAGATAATCCACAAGAGCACGGAATCTGGTAGACACCTGGATGATTAAGATGTGGAAGCTTGTCCTTAGGAGAAGTGAGAAAGGTGGAGATTTTTCTAAACGGTCGAAAGGCAACAAAAATATTCAGTGGTTTTAAAACTTTTGCTATACGTTCACTGATGCCTTGTACATAAGGGATAGTAATGCACTTTATTTCCTCTGTGTTTGAAGAGGAAGACATATTAAAACTACTCAAAGTTCTTTCAATGAAGCAATTCTTATAACCATTAGATAGAAAGGAAGAAGTTATGTATTGTAGTTCTTTCTGTAAAAGATCGTCTGTAGAACAAAAGGAGTGGGCCCGATGAACCAGTGTTTTAATAGTTCCTGCCTTTTGACTGGGATGGTGATGAGATTCCGCATGGATATAATGGCCTGTATGAGTCTTCTTTCTATAAACTGAGAAATGTAGGTTACCATCTGGTTGGCGAAGAATTAGAAGATCTAAAAAGGCTAACTGCTTATTTGATTCTATTTCTAGGGTAAACTTGATCCTAGGATGAAATGCGTTTAACTTAGTGAGAAATTGTTGAAGTTCATCAGAAGAGCCATTCCATACAGCAAACATGTCATCGACATATCTGAACCAATGCGTAGGTCTGGGAGAAATATTGTCAAAGATACATTGTTCAAAATGTTCCATAAAGAAATTGGAGATAGCAGGAGAAAGAGGATTACCCATTGCTGTTCCTTCAATTTGTTGATACAACTTATTTTTAAAGGAAAAATAACCAGAATTTATTACAAAATCAAATACGTTTACAATGTCCGAAGGAAATTCTTGTTGTAGTAATTCAATACTTTCCGAAAGAGGCACATTTGTAAATAAAGAAACAACATCTAAACTGATCATGATATCTGAAACGTCCAAATGAAGATCTGAAATTTTATTTTTGAAATCCAAAGTATTTTTTATATAAGTATCAGTTCTTCTAGTTGAAGAGGAGAGTAAATTAGATAAAAATTTTGAGATTTTGTAAGTAGGGCACCCTATACAATCTACGACTGGTCTCAACGGAATGCCTGGTTTATGAACTTTCGGAAGACCATACAATCTAGGTGGACGACCGAAGAAGGTTTTAAGTTTTTTCTTTTGATCTTCATTCCATGTAGATACATTATCTATAAGAGAATTAAGTCTCTTCAATTGACTCCGGGTAGGATCCGATGTAAGAGGCCTATAAGTTGAATAGTCGCGAAGTAAAAGAGACATTTTTCTCTCATATTCCTTCCTATCTTGAATCACTATAGCTTTCCCCTTATCAGCTTTCGTAATTATTAAATTATTGTTATTCTTCAGTGATTTCGATGCTTTAAACTCAGAGTAAGAAAGATTAGGACGAGGAGGCTTGGCATGAAAAAGAATTTGTGCACATTCAAAACGTAATCTGTTGGCTGTTTTTTGGGATAAGGATCGAATACCCCTGTCTATGTTATGAAAAAAATCCATAATTGGCACCTTATTCGGCATAACAGTGAAATCATATCCTTTTGATAAAACAAAACGTTCACAGTCTGTTAGCAGACGTCCATAAACATTTATGACTACTTTATCTATATCAATAGTATTATTACTGGATCTAGGTAAGCTGACTAGTGATTCAAATTTGTGTTTTAGCTTGTCACGAGAATCATTAAAGACCTTTAAGTAAGAACTCAAAGATATGCGCATTACAGTAGTAAAAGTTTCAACAGTTAAAACAGATTCCAGAGCATTTTTTATATCCATAATTTCTTTATTTAAGATGGCAAGAGATTTTTTAGCTTCGTGTAGCTGAATATTTAAAAGAGACTTACTAGCTTTGAAGTAGATCCGATGAGCTTTTGGGGACCTAAAAACTTCTTTTATTTTACAACAGGTTGGAATAAGTATTGGTAAAGTATTGGTAAAGAAGGCCAAATGCATTAACAGATCCTTAAACAATGTAAGATGGCCCAGGTTATTATGGTAACCCTTTATGGGAGATAGTACTTTACAAATCAGCTAATCTTTCCTAACTTTTTATTATATTAATTTTTTTTTTTTTTTTTTTTAAGGAAAGTTATTGACCTTTTTAGTTATCTTACACCAGCTACTTAGGTGGCGCTTTTTGGAATTGTCAGTTAGTGTTTACTTTTGAGCTTAATGTACTGAGGATGCCTGTGACACACAGGCAAAAATTATACTAATAAATAATCTTTCTACGTGAGTTTTTTCCGTTATTTATTGTGTACCGATATGTCTACTCACGGTTTACCTCTTTTAAAACTTACTGTAGTATGTATATCAGATAGTATGCAGAATTTTAATATTGCAGTTGAATTAAAAGATAATTCAATGGCTGGCCTGGTTGGCTGAGTGGTTAGCATATCCACCCTTCAGCCAGAAGGCTGTCGGTTCAAATGCCATGGGTATGGATGTTTGTGATTGTCTGTGAAAATACTGCTGGTGGTGGGTGGTAGATGGCATTAGTGTAGATGATGATGGTAGTTGCGGTTCGTTGTAGTTCGTGGATTTGAGTCGTGGAAATTGAGAGTTGTGGAGTAGGTGTCATGTAATAATAATAATAAACAAATTTATTACTTTGTTTTAATAAAAAAAAGTTTATTTACAACTCTTATTTCATGGTCAGTAAACTCTTTCACTGAATGGGGGAAAATATAATTTTGATAATTTTTTTTTAAATCTCTACACAAGAACAATTTTCTTATCAGATTAAAAAAATTGTTCTTATGTATAATTTTTTTTAATGTGATAAAGATTAAGAAAATTGTTGGAAGTTTATTTTGCACTTGGTTAGACTATAATAAATTTAGTTTAATCCTTTATCCAAGTGTGAGCTAACAAAGTTTGCACCTGAAAATATCTTGACGACTGAGGCAAGGTGGTGCCTCTGTTGGCAACTTGTAGCAAAGGTGGACCAAGCTCTCATCACTCCTTGTCTCAGTATCTCCCACCATGCAAAGCACATCTCCTTGCAGACATGTATAATGTTATGCATTAAGGGAAGGGCCACTATCCAGACCGGTTTCGACCTTTATTGAGGTCTCGTCAGTGGGAAGCAGACCCTTCTTCAGAATACGTATTTACCTATGTGATGGTACACTGGTTGGCAACTCGTATAGGTAAATATGACCTCTCCATTGCTTCTGCCTTAGTGTCACCACTTCTGGGTTGCTTCCCACTGACGAGACCTCAATAAAGGTCGAAACCGGTCTGGGTAGTGGCCCTTCCCTTAACCTCTCCATTGCATTATACGTCTGCAAGGAGATGTGCTTTGCATGGTGGGAAATACTGAGACAAGGAGTGATGAGAACTTAGTCCACCTTTGCTACGAGTTGCCAACAAAAGCCTCACCCTGCCTCAGTCCTGAAGATATTTTCAGGTGCAAACTTTGTTTGCTCACACTTGGATAAAGGATTAAACTAAATTTATTATAGTCTAACCAAGTGCAAAATAAATTTAATAATAAGGTGGTACACTGGTTGGCAACTCGTGTAGGTAAATATGACCTCTCCATTGCTTCTGCCTTAGTGTCATCACTTCTGGGTCTGTCTCCCACTGACGAGACTTTAATAAAGGTCAAAACCAGTCTGGGTAGTGTCCCTTCTCTTAATGCATAGCATTATACATGTCTGCAGGAGATACTGAGACAAGGAGTGATGAGAGCTTGGTCCACCTTTGCTACGAGTTGCCAACAGAGGCACCACCTTGCCTCAGTCCTGAAGATGAAGATATTTTCAGGTGCAAACTTTGTTTGCTCACACTTGAATGAAGAATTAAACTAAATTTATTAAGAAAATTGCTTATTTACTTCAATAAATTATTTAAGAATTATTTATCTCATAAGTAAATAATAAGTCTTATGAGGCTAGATTTTGTTTATTTTGAAATACCAAAATGAATTATTGCATGTAAAAGAAAAGCATATATCCATAGTTTGAAAAGTAAGACCTTACTCATATCATGTTTTAGGATGCAGGGAGCATTTATAAGGAATTCACAAGTGAAGATGAGTTTTCCTTCTTCAGAATAAATAGTGTCTAGAAAATGTATGCATTATTCGGAATGTGTGCTTTATCTATCTTGTGGCCTTAGCTTTTTGCATAATCCAAAATTAGCAACTAGAGTAGCAACCCTTTGGATATGTTTTGCACTGTTTGAATATTCTGATTTATTTATTTTTCCCTTTTTCTTTTCAATGCTAGATTGTTTAAGGACTTGATTCATCAACACTTAGCAAGCAGCCAGGTAACTGCTATGTAATACATAAAAATTCATCACAGAAAGATTTAAAAAAATAAAAAAAGTATCTAAAAAAAAAGTGTTTTTTTAGTCTATAAGAGAAGACTGTTTTGCTGTATGCAGTATAATTCATTATAACGATTATTCTTTTCTTTCTTTTAGATGCAGCCATGGCCTGTGTCCAAACAGATGCCTGGTCAGTTTCCTGTCAGTAATGATGCCAGAATGCACATACAAGGACAGTATACTGCTAACTCTAGTATGGGGATGCATTACCCTGCACAGTACACTAATAATCCTGATGTGAGGATGCATCACCCAGAACAGTATTCTAATACCAATAATGTACGCATGCATCCTCCTCCTCCTAGACAATTTAGAAGTAATAATGAAATGCAGATGCAAATGCCAGGACAATTTGCAGTTAACACAGATGTTAGAATGCTTCTTCCTGGTCAGTTTTCTGGTTCAAACAATGTAAGAGTAAGTCTGCCTACACAATTCACAGGTGGTAGTAGTAGTAGTAGTAGTAGTGAGGTACGCAAGAAAAGTGCTGTCCAGAACAGTGGATCTAATATAGTTTTAACAAAAAAGGTATTGTGATTATTTGAGTTTTAAATAGAATAAGTAAGTTGTTTAATAAATAGTCAAATTCAATTCTAACTGAATACTTAGTGGATAAAATTATACACCAGGTCTAATTTTGAAAGAATGTGTGTGTGTGAGTGGATACGGTGCATTTGTGCATGTGCACACGCATACACACAACAGAGTTTTAAATCTAGTTTATTCTTGTGCAGATTTTTTAAGGTAACATTCACCTTCCATTTTTTCCCACTGCTTCCATTTTGAATGGTATTAAATCTGTTACTTTTGTTCGAAAATCTGTCTCATTCATTACTCTTTATACTTTAGTTATAGTTGATGATAACACTTCATTATTTTTTTCCCCATCGTCTCTGAACATTTCCCATGTATTGATATTTTCAACATAACCATCAATTTTCCAGATATGTAACTGTGCTACATGATTAAGCTTACATTATTACTAATCTCCTACACTCGAATATTATCATATCTAGCATTTCAGTCTTCTAAGGTACTTCTGACAGAATCAATCTACCTAGATCTTTTTCTTACCATCTTGATCAAACATCTGTTTTGCTAACCTTTCTTCTCATATTCTGTTTAAGTGAACATACCATCTTAGATTAGTCCTGCTCACACATTCTTGAATGCTAACAATGTCAAGTTTCTAAGGCCTTCATTTTTAATATGATTCTGTTATTGACACCATCTGTTCACTCTCCTGATCATTCTCACAACACTCATATCTGTGGTCTGTAATATATATGATTAGGTGCTTTATTTCTAACCCAGCTCTCAGAGATCTATAACTTACTGGTTTGAACGACTATCTTGTTTAGTGGTTTGGCTAATTTCTCTTTTATTCCAGATAAATTTATTCAACTGACTCTCCACCAACCAGCTTTGCTTATTCTGTTTCTATTTCTGTACTTAAATTTTTACCCTCACTAAAAATTGTGCCTAAATAACCAAAATATTTTGCTTGTTCTATAGTTCAGTGAAATTTTTATGTTCTTGTCTATTTTCACAGTTTTTGGTTTTTTTATTGCTAATTATCATGCCAAATTTCTTACATCTCTTATTCAATTTAGAAAATCCTGGAGACTTGCACTAGATGTACTGTATTTGAGAGTACAACAACGTCTGAATAAAGAAAAGTGCCAAGTTTGATACTCTGATTCTAATATCAGGTTTAATGGTACTTTTATAATGCAATCTATGTAGATGATGAATAAGAGTGGAGATAGTGTGCAACCATCTTGTCTTATGCCTGATTTTACATCAAACCATCTCCCTGTATTTCTTTCAGTTCTAACTACCAATTTACAACTTAAATATAGGCTGTGTATTGCTTTATATAATGTTCTGTTTATGCTATATAATTGTAGTGTTTTGCTAAGCTTTTCTTTGGGTACAGCTGTACAAAACTTAAGTACAAATTTTTAATAACTTAGTGTGTCTTTGTGATTTGGGGCCTTGGGAATTGTCATTAACTTTATTAATTGAAATTTTGAATCTTGTCTTCTTTGAATGGAACACAATGGCAGTACTCATGAGGATAGCCACGCAAGTCTCGACCGGTGCAACTAGTTGAGTCGCAAAAATCATGTGCCGTTAACAATGTAGATTTTTGAAAAATGGTTCAGTGTTGTGAGCACAATATGTATGTGTGGCAAAATGTGAGAGATGTGTTTGTGGAGAGATTCAACAGCAGATGAGAGAAAATATGGATTTGTAGAAAGTGTGATATTTTGTTAGACTAAGAGTTAACGAATGTGAAACAGACTGAAGAAATGAAATGTAGCATAAATGAAAGAAATGGAAATAGAAGGAAAATTAGTGAGACTGAGGGAATGACAGAAAGTGAAATTGTTACAGTGCATTGCATGCCTATTTTGGTTGGGTGTGCTGTCGTGTGGGTTATGCAATCCATCTTACAAATTTCACATCAATTTGACCGTATGCATGGCTGTGCGCCTGCAAAAAATTTTCATGGGGGGGGGGAGAAAAGCTTGGAGACAAATATTACATCAATAAATGTCTTTTAACATTTTTGATGTAATTATTTGTTGATATAAACTATAAATACATTATTTTCATTTTACATCAATTTTAATGATCTTTAATTCTTGGGGAAAAAAGTATTTGAAATTAATACAGTTTTTAGCACAATTTCATATATAAAAAAATTGACCAGCCTATTTTATTAAAAATCAACTCATTAATTAATCCCAAAATCCTAAATCAAATTATTTCAGTTTAAAAGCAAAAAAATCATAAAACTAACAAGTAAAATAATATTAAATTACATACACCTACCTTTTAAAAATGTATTTTTCTGTTTAAATTTGTTTCACTATAAATTTACAATTCACACTTCACTCAGTGATTCACTAGACACAGAGGGCAAACGAACACTGGTTGCTGTTCACAACAGTAATGAACATTTTTTTCACAAATCAGAAAAAGATGAACCAAAAACAGGAACACGTGCTTTATTGCTGCAATAAAATACGTGTTCTATGGCTACCCTGCAATGGGCCAAAACAGGCCAACCCATAATAAAATTTTAAGACAGAAAAAGCATCACATGGTCAAGGGTGTAAGGTTACATATCTCAATCACTTTTACACCATTATACATACATACATCTTCAAGGCCCACCTTTCCTAATTGGGTTGTGGGGGCAACAGCTGCAAGATGAACTTATAATGGTCACAATCCTCGGCCACCAAGCTCAAGTGGGATTCCCACCTGAGCTTGGTGGGATTCCCAAACATGTCCACCCAAGGTTTTGGTTATAATCTATCCAGCGAGTCCTTGGCCTCCCACCCTCTGGCTTGGCAAAGAGGGCCTGCTGAGGGAGCCTCTCTTGTGGCATTCTGACCAGGTGCCCATACCAACATAACTGTGATCTCTCAACATGAAGCAGCAGCGGTTGAGTATTGAGGGTTTCCCGAATTGCAGAGCTTCCGACTCTGTCAAGTCTTGTCAGCCCTGCAACCCCTCGAAGGAACCTCATTTCAGCCGCTTGGATTTCTTGTCCGCATTCTTTCGGTCATTACCAAACTCTCATGACCATAGGTGAGGATGGGGACATAGACTGTATTGAAGACAGCCAGCTTTGCCTTCTGGCTTAACTCCCGCTTCAATACCACCAAACGGCCAAGCTCCCGCAATATTGAGCTTGCTAAGCCAATTCGAGTATCTAGCTCTACGTCCCATTTTCCATCATTCGTAAATATGGACCCAAGGTATTTAAACTTCTCCACCTGCCTCATTGGGACTCCACTTACATGTAGAGCACACTGGGATGGTTGTCTTGAGACCACAAATGTTTCAGTTTTGGCCACACTGATCTTCATTCCGGCATCTGTACAAACAGCTACAAACCTATCCAGGGTCCGCTGGAGGTCATCTGTGGAAGAGCTAAGCAGAACTAGGTCATCTGCAAAAAGCAGACGTCTAATGCTACATCTTCCAATTCGGACACACTCACTGCCTCGGCTGTGCCTATCAATCCAATCCATAAATATCATGAAAAGGAGGGGTGACAGAACACACCCTTGGCAGAGGCCAATGGAGCCTGTGAAAGGTTCAGGCTTTGTGCTGTTTACCCTGACACAAAACTCTGGGCATTCATACAGGGACTTGATGGCAGCTAATAGTTGGCCATCCACTCCATACTCCTGTACTACTTGCCAAAGCTTATCCCGAGGAACCTGGTCATATGCCTTCTCCAAGTCCACAAAACGTGTAGACATTCTTGCCATATTCCCAAGATTTCTCAAAGACTTACCTTAAAGTGAAGATTTGGTCAGTTGTGTTTCTACGAGGACGAAAGCCACATTGTTCTTCCTGGAAGTTTGACTCAACTATGCTCCTGCACCGTCTTTCCAAGCACCTAGCATACACTTTCCCAGGCAGACTGAGCAGAGAGATGCCATGATAGTTACTACAATCCTTCTTGAAGACTGGTATTATTATGGCTGTCTGCCATTGCTTTGGTGCTCACCCAGATATCCAAGCAGCCTGACACACTTGAGTCAGCCAGAGAACACCGTCTCAATTTAAGGCTTTTAGCATTTCGGGCCGAATTTCATCATCGCCAGCAGCCTTGCCCGATTGTATTGCTAAATGGACCTCTTCTGTTGTGAGACTAGTCATTGCCCTGATCTGCACCTCTTGTGCAGATCAGGGCAATTCTTAACCCGGGTGGCCCAGCAGTTAAGAAGGCTCTCAAAGTATTCCCTCCATCTGTGGAGGATATCCTTCTCGGTTGTTAAAAGTGCACCATCAGAGGCCTTAATTGCCCTTGCTGTGAACGATTTCCTCCCTCGAAGGTGGTGGATGGCCTGCCAGAATACTTTGTTTGCATTTGCATAGGATGAGTCTAATCTTTCTGCAAAGGATTCCCAAGCCTTCTGCTTTGCTGTCTTTACTGCGTCAGCAGCAGCTTTTCATGCCTCAGCATACTGCAAATGCATCTCAGGTGACCTGACCCTAAGCCATGTTAGGTAGGACTCCTTTTTTTTTTTTTTCCCCTGGACAGTTTTTTGGACTTCTTGGTTCCACCAAGGTGTCCTTTTCTCACTGCCCGTGGCCACGCCGAGCTGCTTTCTGCCACAGCATGAGAGTACAGAGGCAGTGACAGCTGTTCTGAACAGCTTCCACTCCTCAACATCTGCAGTATGCTTGGGAATCTCTTTGCAGAAAGAGATTAGGTGCATAAGCTTGCACCACAGCCAAATCATGTTTTTCATTTGAAGCCTTTACACACATACTTGTCCCCCCAATGGGATCCGCTCAGCAACACAGTCTGACAGCTGGGGGCTTGTGAGTATCCCCACACCCGCCTGAGCAGACATTGTCGGGCTCACACCAGACTACTAGAGCTTCCACCCCTTATCCATTTCCAGAGCCTCTCCTCTTAGTCGAAGAAAGCCCGAGTAAGTCTAGCCGGTAGCGCTTGGCTTCCTCGACCAGTTCCGACTCCTTTCCTGTCAGAGAGATGTTCCAGTTGCCTAAAGCCATAGTCTGGTGCCGTTGTCATTGCCATTTCTGTCCTTTTGCAGAACCGTTTCTTTGCACTGCCCCTAAACACCTCCTCAAATGGGTAGCAGGCCCATTGATGGAGTTTCCTCTAGCAGAGTGCTGAGGAGTGTTGTCTAAGGGAGACTGTAACATATTTTTCGAACGGGGCCCTCTGCCTAAAATCTGAATGCGTCCCTTGGTAACCCGGGCGACGGACGATGCGATATGAACATTTTTTGACGGCCTGATCATGTTACAGTGTTTGATAATGTCCTGTTAGCACAAGACAAAATGACACAGCAAAATAAGAAAGATTCCCCTCGAATACTCTAATAGCATTCGGGGGAAGGAGCAAGAAGCAAGGGAGGAAGAGGAGGGACCAGTCAACAGATAATATAACAGATGTATATTACATAAAGTAAAGCATAGTCCAGCATCAGGTACCTCAGGTTTGCCATGCCCGTACTCACTAAAGTGAGTCCCCGAGGAATTTTTACACGTTATAATTTGTGAAATTTTTTACTCGATCCTGGGTGAGTTCCCCGTAGCCCCCCCTCTGCGGATGCACGTGACCGTATGATTGCATTTTTATCAATGTATGAAAGTTTTGAGAGTTTATAGCGCATCAGTGCTCATCTTAATTGGTTCAATGCAATTAATTGCAGGATAACTTTGAATACTTTTGCAGTGAGAAAACAATCGGTTTGTTTTAGGATTTATTAGAAAACAACAATGAAGGAGAATGCTATATTTGATTGGTATATCTGAAATACTCAAAGATGAAAATATGTGACCCATCATTTATAAGACGTGAGAATAGGAAAGGAAAGAATAAGTGTGAGTAGAAATACTTTCATCAATGCTTAAAGGAATTATTAATAATTAACATTTGTGATATGTGTGTCCTATAAGTTGCTGGGTAGAGCGAATAGCATGAGCCTATAAAGTCTAGTCATGAATAAGTGAATTTATGATGGCATAATTAAAAAAAAAAAACTTATGAGAAGACAAAGAGTATGGCAGGAATAAATATGGTTTGATGGAGCAGCCAATCATTTCGTAAAATTTGTTGCCCATGTTATGTGTATTTCTCTAGTTTGTGTATATTTCACTCCATTTTCCAAGAATTTTCTTTTGTTTACTGAGACTCAGTATACATAACATCCAATCATTATCGGAATTATCCACACTTTCGGGAATTCTACATTAATTATTTTTTAGTATCAGCGGTTTGTCTGTCTTATCAATCTCACACATGCTGGTATTTTTTGTAGATCAACATCTTATAATACACAAAATATTCATTTTTATTCAGGAATAGATAAAAATGCTTACTAAATAACTTATGGAAATTACAACATACAATTCTTGGAATTGTACGTTGTTATTCATGGAATCAGCCTCAGCCCTAAGAAACATGCAAAACCTCAACAAATTTGGTTGCATGAGACTGCCCCGAATTTGGGAGGATTACATCAGGAGACTTTCAGCCCAACGGCCAAGAATACCTACATAGCCTGCTAGGAGGCACCATCAGAAATTTTAGGAAAACCATAGCTTCCTCTCTCATTTACTGTGTTTAGTGCCTGCATGCACGTATCTTTATTGTAAGTTCCTTTGAAGATGGCAATGAAGTTGCCGAAATATTGGAAATATATTAAAGTTTAATTTAATGTATATTCTATTGTATGTTGTAATTTCCTTAAGTTATTTAGTAAGCATGTATAACTAACGTTTAAGCCTTTCTACGAGAATAGATAAAAATGTTTCTATACTGTTAAAAAACTTTGCAACATCAACAGATGCTATACTGCATAGCAAGAGAAACATTTAGATTTTTTCTCCTGACATTCACTTTCAAATTTTCAGTTCCTGTAAGCATGTGTAACAGCTGTTGGTAATACAGCCATCAGATACAGAAAGCGCTGAACTCATGACAAGTGACAACGTTCAATTGGATTGGTTGACACAATAACCAATCACAGCTACTAGGTACTGGGTGAGCTCTTAATGTGAGCTCAACCAGCCTCACCTTCTCAGGAGTTTAAAAATACTAGAATGCTAAGAATTTAACCTGCTGCACACTCTTTACATCTTTTCAAAGGGTGCAAAAGGTGCATTTTGAAAGCACACCCAGGCTATTAATGCAAATGTGACACAATGTTTACACGTCGAAAATTGCCCGCTTCATGAAGCACTAATGCTTCATTATCCTCGTGAAGAGGGCAATGAAGCATTAGTATATTGTGTTCAATTTTAGGAATCACGCAAAATGTGCAAACAATTAGAGGAGTCTTTAACGGTAATAAATGCAAAAATATAATATCGGTGATACTGATATTTCGTGGATGAGCACCGCACACCTAGCACACCCAGAATATTTGCCCCTGAATTGCAAGATTTGAGTCAAAATGACAAACAGAATGAGGAATACACAGTGATATTAGACATTTAGTGGAAACAGATGAAAGTGCACAAAAGAATAGAATGAAAGAAGAAAAAAGTAAAAGAGGTAACAAGTGATTCAAGAATAGCAGTGTATAGAGATTCCATTGTTACAGGATTGGTTAATGAGAGAGTCCATAAGGTCTGCTATCTGAGAGGGAGAATGAGCAAGATAATTCATGCTTTGGATATGAGGAGAAAACGAGCAAGAGAATTAGTGGTGGTTGTGGGGACAAATGATATAAGTGGACATAAGAATATAAGGGCAGATATCAGGAAGTTATTGAGGAGAGTGAAAGATAACAGTATAGAAGAAAAAGTTGTTGGCTGAATGGAATTATTATATAGATGTGATGGATTATATTTGCATGGCATTGGAGTGAGTGACCTGCAGAAACTGTTGCTAAATGGAAATTCAGTGCACGATGCAAGCAAGAGATCAGAAGTAAGAGGTGAAGTGCAAGATTAGGAGAGTGGTATTGAAGAGACAGAAGTGCTTGGTAATGGAAACAGTAGTAGTGTGTGTGAGATGAAGAGAGAATAGGAATGCAGGAAATAGGGGGGGGGAGTCCAGGAGACATGGCATAGAGAGAATGGATGTTGGAAGTAGTAGTGAATATATGTATGAGGATGAATAGCATAGAAATTGAATAGAGAATGTAAGTGGGGAAGTTCAGACTGAGCAGATATATGTGGTAAGTGATGATAAAGGTGATTGGGTAAGGGCAGGTATAGTGGGGGGAAATCACAACAACAAGTGGCTTCAGTAAGGCTGGTTATAGACCTAAAAGTGAACTGTTGTGCTTATTTACAAATGCCAAGAGTATCAGAAATAAGGAAGATGAAATGGTTTCACTGATTGAGTTTATCTGCCCAGAAATTGCTGGAATAAGTGAAACATGGTTGAGTGAAGATGATATCCTAACAACTAAAATTTGAAGGGTATACAGTGCTTTTTGCGAGGATAGAAAGGGCAAGAAGGGAGGGGGATATTGCTGTTAATTATAGCTGGGAAATTATGTCCACATAAGGTAGACATGAAAGGGGGAAATAGTGGCAATGGTTATGAGGCTGTGAGGTGGAGGTTAGGAACACATATTTAGTTGGATGTTGCTGTAGGCCAGTGGAGGGGTGGTGATGAAGAAATGTATAAGCAATTAGATTATTGAACAAAGGAAGAGTGATTATATATAGATAAGGAAAATGAATTTCTTGAGAGACTGCTATCTCAGGCAGCATGCAAAGAGGTGCACACGAGGATCCGGAGTTTTAGATCTGATCATTTCATCAGAGGATGTAATTGTGAATGGGATTTTGTTCTTCTAGTTGGTGAGAGTGATCATGAAGTGATCACGTGGGTTGTGGCTAGCCATATGTAGACTTCTGTAAGGAAAGGATATATGGAAGTATATGACTGGTGATTGTGACAAGATTAGGAGACAGCTTGGAGCTATAGCATGGAATGGGAAGTTGAGTGGTAAGGAAATAAATGCTGCTTGGGAACTGACAGAGAAATACATGACAGCATAAATGTGTGAACGTATTCCAAAGGTCAAAAGGCTGAATAAGGTTGATGTAAAATGGATGAATGAGGAGCTTAAACATGACTGAAAGAAGAAGGCACTTTAGAGATAGTACAAGATGAATATTGATAATAATCAATTACATTAAGGGTATAAAGAGTAAGCCAGGAGAGTGACTCAGTTAGTAATGACAACAAAAGTGCACTATGAGCAGAAATTAGCAAATCAGGTGAAGAAAAAAATCCTAGAGAGTTTTTTAAATATGTGTCAAGTAGAAGGAAGAATGATTATGGTAAGGTGATGTTAATGGATGAAATTAGTAGAATGGTAACTGTGCAGAAGATGTTGAGGTATTCAGTGATCCATTTATAAGGGTGTTTCATCCTCCTCAATGGTGAAATCATGAGAAACTCAAGTGCAGCAGACAGAGGAGAGGATGGCTTAATTGTGAGTGAGCAGGAGGTATATTAGGAAATAAATAAACTCGATGTCAATAATGCAGTAGAATTTGCTGACGTATCACCACACGTCTTAAGGGAATTGGCAGCAGCATCGGCATACCTATTTAATAAGTGTTATAACAGTACAGGTTCCAAGAGAGTGGAAAGAAGGTAAAATTGTTTCACTGCATAAAGGTGGTGATAAGGCTGTGGCTACAAATTATAGACCAATCTGTATATCTGGAATTGTGGTGCAGGTTAGAGAGATTGGCAAGAAGTAGGATACAGAAATGGGTTGATAACAGCAATATTATCTGTAGTTATCAGCATGGGTTTGTTTCATATTTTAGTAACTTACTACTTATGTCCTATAAGAAGGTGACAAATGTCTTTGACAAGGGAAATGCATATACAGTGGTAAACTTAGATTTTGCACAAGCTTTGATAGACTGCCACACGACAAGCTGTTAAATAAATTGAAATGGATGGGATTGGATACTAGACTTCTGAGTTGAATAAATGACTGGCTTTCAGATAATTATCAGAAAGTTATATATGTGGGTCAGTTTTGGGACCATTATTGTTCAGTTTGTCTATTAATGATATTGGAATGGGTTTAACTGGTGATATGCAGCTGTTTGCAGATGATGACCTCCAGGACTTATTATATGGCCTTACAGCAGGACTTATTATCTGCCCATTCATGCAGTATATTATATTGCATGATATCATTAACTCAGTTAACATATATATTTTTTTAAAGAATTGAATGACTAGAACCGAGATTTAAGTAAAAAGGTTTTAATATTAAAACACTACTAGTTTCGGCTTGTAACAGCCTTCATCAGGTGACATTATAAAAGAAAGAAAAAAGAAAAAACACTAAAACACTGAAGCTTAAATAAACTAAGAACATCATAGAGAGTCTCTATACTCCAGAGTCTTCTCTACCAGTCCTGGGGACCATCATCTGGTACTTTCACTAGCCATATGGCAGATCTGGGTAAGTAATGTATGTAAAGTGTATGAGTAAAGTGTATAATGTATAATAAATATAATATTGTATAACATGATTGTATTGTATTGTATAATATATTGCATGAATGTGCCAGTTCAGTGTTGCAAAGTATAAGGTTTTAAAATTTGTTAACCAACCATGGGATGCAAAGTATTCACATAAGTAGTCAGTGGGAAAAATTTAAAGGAGGTAGAGGAGATGAGAAATCTGGGAGTGGTGGTGACAGAGACCTGAAATTCAGGGGCTACATTGCACAAGTTGTGGAGTCGTCACATTGGATAATGGCGATGATGCGGAGCACCCTGACATGCAGAAATAAAGGGGTTATGATGTCATTGTATAAAGCCTTGATTAAATTTCATATGGATATTGTGCACAGTTTACTGGGTTTTCATGGTGACGAGAATATGTTAGAAAAGGCTCAGAGAAGATTCACAAAGGTTGTCAGTGGTCTTTGGAATGTGGAGTATGAAAATAGATTGAAAGAATGTAAATTGCAAAGCCTTTTGAATAGGAGGAGGTGGGGGAAGGATATAATTGAGACATATAAGTTAGTCAGGGATGGTTATCAGGTTGACATGGAAGAGATTTTAATAGAATCAGAGGGTTGGGGGGGGATAGAACAAGAGGCCATCCCTGGAAGCTGTATAAGGAAGGTGTGAGCAGAGGAGTGAGGAGAAGATTCTTTACATGGAGAGTGGTTGGTGAATGGAATGCATTGCCTGAGTGTATTGTGAATGTAGACACATTGAATCAGTTTAAAGTGCAGTTGGATTAGCTTTTTGTGCGATACTGTATACCCCACGATGAGTCTCTGACTCCATGGAGGTCATATGTTAATATTAATAAATCCTTATCATATTCCCACAATTTCGCAACTATTTGTCATAAAGTAAAAATCTGACCTTTAATTCACACATTCTGCTTTATTCCCTGTTTTTATAGAGGGGAACTATATGAGAGCTCTACTGCAGTCATCTGGAATTTGGTCTTCTGACCAAGCACTCTGAATGTAGCCATTGCAAAACTTTTATACGTCCATATTTGAGCATTTTTTTTGTCAAATGTCATCTACTTCAGCTTTTGCACATTTCATTCTTTTGATAGCTTTTTCTACCTAAAGTATTGATATGTACTCCTGTTCACATTCATCTTGAATATTTTCTACTCTCAATTCTTGTTTTGTTTAACATTTTTTCGAAGTAATTGCTCTATACATCTAGAAAAATCCTTATTTGCAGTTTTCGTGTCACCTTTATCATCTTTGATTTCTTTTTACAGTGCATTTTCCTCTATTTCTAAGCTTTTTTCAACAGCCTCCAGAATATAGAAGTAAGTGATTGAGTGGTGGAGACAGAGTAGGTGCCCTCCCTCGATGAGTCTTTGGATGCTCCGGAAGTGTCCTCTTGATACTTATCTTCTATATTCTTAACGTCTTCCCATTACATTTGTTTAGCTACCTTACACAGTGAGCCTCCATAGTTCAGTCAATATAGATGAAGCCCTTTGGTTGGAAAGACCTGGGTTCTGTTCCCATCAGTGACACGAGGAACCTTTATCTGGTCTCTTTCAACTAAAAGTGAGTTAGCTGGTCTTATACAGAGGTAAGGAGTTTTTTTTTCACGCAGAAACTCGGGTTTTTCATCCCCCAGAACAGGCAAACTGGCCCCATGAACATGCATCTGCAGATAGAACACACCAGGAGGCATAGGGCTAACCACCTTATCGTTGGGGTGGGTACGGTTTGGAAGGGCTAAGAACATCTCCTTAACAGGCCACCAGGCCTAACACGTAAGAAGAAGACCTTACACAGTTTAACTCTATTACATTTTTCTCAATATGCTTGCTTCTTTCCATGACTGCTTCTTTAACTTCTTGCATCCATGGTGTTCTTATTTTTCTGTCCTTGCAGGTAACTTCACTAATGCCTCCCTAACTAAATGAATCAATGTTTTCTTGCAGAGTTTGCCACTTTCCAAGGCTTGGTTCTTGTTTTTCGAACTGTTTTATTTTTTATTGAAGAATGTTTCTATAGTTAAGTCTACTGTTTACCTGTAAAAGCTGCTCAACTTTAATTCTTTTTAAAACTTTCTTACATATTGTTCTTTTCAATATGATATTTATTTGTATCCTACTTAAAATTAAATGATGATCACTTCTGGTTTCCAATCCTCTGAATATTCTTGTATCCTGAACCAGTGTGAGAATATTGATATCAATAATAGTCTAATCAATGAGGCTTTTCTTATTTCTCATGTTTGGCATTGATCCTGTGTTAATCTGAGGTTTTTGCTTTATGCAGATGATGTTATATATTCTGCATAAATCCAGTAGTATAAGTTTACAGGATTCCATAACTAAATTAAATTGTTATAATGTTTGATATTAAAATCAGCAATAAAAAGACAGGGGTGCTTAAGGTTAAAAGCTATGTAACTAGGAGGAAACCTCCACATAGCCTTTTAAGGAATTCAGAGAACTGGCCAGGACTTCTGACTTAATGTCCAGTCCTCGCCTTCTCTTGATGCACCCTGTTAGGTATCTACCTGGATACTGAACAAATGAGGATAGGCTGGCAATTTGGGATTTAGCCAATCAAAATATATTCTTACTGGCTTAAACCATAAAGCAAAATGATGGCACAGCATGGCAGAATTTCATGCTGGCTGGTGCATCGTCCAGTTAAACAATGTCCCCATTGTTTTTGTCAGGGAATCAGGACAAACAGCACAGAGTCAGCTAGTAGAACAAATCTTAGAACACATCCTAACTCAGCATTAGCAGTGCTGAAGATTGGTACAGTCAACATAAGAAGCATCGATGAAAAAGAAATGGAACTAGCCAAAGAATTGGCTAGTTCCATTTCTTTTTCGACATAAGTGTGACTGAAGCAAACAAGACAAAAATAGGTGAGTTCTTTCTAAGCAACAAACAAAATGTTATATTAAGGCAATAACAATCATGTAAAAGAAGGAGTAGCTATAGTATTCAACATTAAATATGAGGATAATCTTGAATGGCAAGCAATATCAAGTAGAGAGTGATGGATAAATATCAGAATGGAGAATTTGACAATGAGAGTTATTTGTGCCTATGGTCCAACAGAACGTTCGACTAAGAAAGAAGTGGAGAAATTTTTGGAGACACAAGAGAAGGCAGATGACAACAAAAAAGGAAATTTAGTCCTTGTTAGGGATGTAAACAGCAGAGTAGGAAATGATCCTCATTCATATAGGATGATAACAGTGACATGAAAACTGAAGATAAAATATTCTGATGTCTAACTATAAATTCACATGCATGCCACAGTAATTAATTTTTAATAATATGTAAATATTTCATCTTAAGACATCATCAATACAGTTATTAAACAACAATAGGAATTACATTAAAAAAAAAACACATTAGTGCACATGCTTACATTGGAATCCCTCTATGTATACAGTAGTGTGCTTAAGGATTAAAAACTATTGGGCTGTAATTAAATTAAATTAAAATAACTGATAAATTTATTTTATACAATTGAGGATAAGAATTTCACAGACTTTTGGGATAGTGAGACAGTTGTTACATTTAAGATTGGGTCTGTGACACAAGGCTTCAGCACTTTCTTTATACAAACGCTCATATTTATATATGGATCTTTTGACATTGGATCCTGTGGTTAGTGTTTTCATTTCCATGTTGTGTGAGGCCAGATTTGTAAGGTTTGATAAGATGGATATGGTCTTGACGTTCAGAGATGCTTTCATTTACAGATCTTCCTGTTTGTCCATAGTAAGACAAGTTACAAGAACATGGCACTTAGTACATGCCAGGTAGCATCAGTGGTGAGAGTTTGTCTTTTGGAGAAGGTAACGTTTTCTGCATTCCTTGCAGAAAGAGCCTGCTGAAAAACAGTTCTGTGATAATCTCATTTTCTGATTATCTTGCTCTGATCCTTAAATGACCTCATAGAGAGATATGTGAATATTATATATGTGAAAAATAAAATTTTTCCGTGAAATAGCATAAATAAAATCTGAAAATAATTATGCAAGATTCAGTGTTAATTAGCTTTCTTTTTCTTGCTTTGTTAGGATCACTTATTAAAAACTTCTCCTGCCACTGAGGGTATTGGAATGAATCTTCTAAAAAAGATGGGCTGGAATCCTGGTGAGGGTCTAGGTAAAAATAAAGAAGGAGCATTAGAACCGATAATGCTTGATGTGAAGAAGGACAAGAGAGGTAGATTGTTCTTTAATTTTGTAATTATATCTCTGGTTTTAAAACAGGAATCAATGATTAGATTCCTGTTTATTTGAGGTGTATTTAAATTTTAACATTTAAATGTGTAAATCCTAAGAAACATGTATAATAACAAAATGACTTTTCTTGTTTTAAATTGACTAATTCTTGCACAAGCTTGTTCAGCATAAGGCATAAAAAGATTGTTGAGGAAGTATCTGCACTGCTTAATTCTACAAAACAAGACAGAACCATTTCAGTTAGTCACCTATTTACTCAAACGATTGATTGAATGAACAGTTCCTAAACTTCATAAAATAAGTATTAGGAAATAATTTATTTATTTATTTTTATGGCTACATGAAACTGGTAAGTGAAAAATACAATCATAATTTCCAGAAACAAATGATGAAAATCTTAACATATAAAAGTTCATTACATAAAAGAGGCACAACCTGCTTACTAAGTCTTTCTTCTTTTTTTTAAAAAAAAAACCCAAAAGTAACTTGCCATAATTAAGCCAGGGACAATTATCGTCTTGCTGCACCAAGTATGACAAGACTGCATGTTCTCACAACACTTCACAACATAAAAGTGGCTGTATCCGAGGTTTAAGTAGAGAGCAGTTGTGTGTGAGAAAACTTGATCCATTAGAGGAGGCCCATTTCACACTGTATCATCATCTTCTAACATAAGGAGTTCTGCTGATACTATGACGAGGACTATGAGAGTGACTACTAGAATAACGTCTTCGTGGTGAGACGAGACCATGATCTTCTGTTTCCTCCATAAGCAATGCCACCACCATACCAACTACAGGTCAAGGTCCAGGCCGGAAAGCCAATTCAAGGCCTCATCCGTCACCTTGTGGATGTCCTCCTGTAAGCCACTACCGTGAAATTGGCACCTTGGGCAGTTGTACACAATATGAGTAATCATCCGAACCACGGGAGAACAATCACAATAACGGTGATCTGACAGCCCCCATTTATGTAGAAGATAGCCACATCTGCCCTGACTAGTTCCGATCCTGTTTATGAATGACCAAATCTTCCTAGGAAGACCCAAACCAGGCTGTGGAGCAGAGGGATCTTCTACCAGGAAGCCGTTTGTTGGGAGATTGTTGGACCAGTATTCTCTCCATATGTCAGATATTGATGGCAGCGCAGCTGAAGAGAGTTTGTCCATGGACCAGAGAGGCCTTCTAGATTTTGAGGTGAAGCCTAGGTGGAATTATGAGAGTCTGGTGTAGGGGTAAGAGTGGGTTGCTCATTGCTTTATTACATTCCTTAATCGAGGCTTGTCTTCTCCATATGTGTGGTGGAGCAATGTTAGATAGAACAGGAAGGGGTGGTAATCACTGTCCCACTAATTGTGCACATGGTAGAGTTCAGCTGGGTGTCGATAATGTTAGTGTGTGTGCTTCTTTCCAAGACTGGGGCACAATATTCTGCTGCAGAGAATACGAGGGCTAGTGCAGACGACCTTAGGACTTCTGCACCACAACCCCAGGTTGTTCCAGCAAGCCTTGAAATGATGTTATTTCTGGTTTTAATTTTATTGGAGAGGTTGATGATGTGCCTTTTGTAGGTTAGGCTTCTGTCCAGGCTCACTGCAAGGTATTTTGGGTGAGGCTCGTTTTCTACCATTTTTCCACAGAAAGAAAGGTTGAGTTGTTGATTCGCCTCTGCATTGTACAGGTGAAATACTGAGGACGCTGTTTTCGTTGGATTTGGCTTCAAGTACCACTGCTTGAACTACTCTTCCGGAGTGTTCAGGTCTGTATTCAAGGTTGATTCTAAGTTGATAAAGGAGGTGGATTGATGTAAGATCGCTAGGTCATCAGCGTACATAAACTTGCTTGATCTGGTATGAGGTAGATCATACACATAGATGTTAAAAAATATAGGGGATAACACAGAACTCTGAGGAAGACCGTTGTGAAGGAATCTGGGCCTGCTCTTTTTTCTGCCAATATGGACCCAGATCTTTCTGTTGGAGAGAATAGATTCAAAAAGTTGTAGAGTTTTCTTACATTTTATAGGGCCAGGACCTGGTCACAGCAACTTTTTCCTGGCCTGAAGCCAGCTTGTTCAGTGCTCTTTCAATGAGTGGTGAAATTCTTTTAAGGAGAATTCTTTCAAAGAGCTTAAAGGTGGTGCAAAGCAAAGAGATAGGTCGTAGGTTTTTCACTTCATTTGGATCTTTCCCTGGTTTGGGCATGGCAATTATTTTGGCTTCCTGCCACAGCTTTGGTAATTTACAAGTCATGATGATTTCTGAGAAAAGGAACAGCCAGCCATGTTGACCAAGATGTTTTAGGAACTCAGGGAGTATATCATCCATTCCTGCAGCTTTGCCATTCTTGGTAAGTTTTAAGGCTATTTGTACCTCTTCCCGAGATATTGGGTGTATGAGTTCAGGAAGCTTGGGTTCTGTCTTCAGGTTTGTCTGATAGAAGCTTGTACAGCAATTTTCCTGGTAGAGCTGGGATGAATCTTGGAGGTTTTCAATAAATGGTTAGCCATTTGATCAGGAGTTATCTCTATTGTTTTGTGTGTCGTTGGCTCTGATCCACCTAGTTTTCTCAGAAGTGACCAGCTTCTCCGACTAGATGTAACGAAATTGAGGTCATTGATGGTTGAGCTCCATCTTTCCTTTCTGTTTTTATCCAGGGTTGATATGAGCTCCTTAGCAATAGCTGGATCTTCAGTTTCCTCATATTTGGCTAGGAGTTCCTCACTTTCTTTACTCCAACATGGGATATATTGTTTTCTGCAGCCTCTAGGGATAGAGGCTTTTGCTGCAGATTTGAGTAGTTTAACAAATCTAGGAAAGCAATTAGGAGTGGGTGGAATTGCTTTAATGGTTTGCTTGATTTGTTTCTGAAATGCAGACCAGTTGGATCTGCAGAGATTCCATCTAATGACTGGTGTTCCGCTGATGACTGGGATTGATGTTCCTATTTCTATTAATGTAGGACGATGTTGACTATTGGGGAATTTGTTAAGGATGGTTCTGGTTGATGGAAGAGGGTGGTCTTTGGAGTCTTTAGTGACTATGCACAGATCTGGGGTGTAGGTTCTGTTCCATATGGCTGAGTAAAGGGTGCCATCCTGCTTGGCATCATAATTCAAATACAAATTATATGTGCCCATCCAGTTATAGATTATTACCATCCCTGTTGTTAGAGGAATAGCCCCGCATGGTGTGATGGGAATTGAAGTCACCAACATAGATAGCAGGGTGAGGAGGAGGTTGGTCCATCTGATCAGGCCAGGATTGCGATGGAGGTTTGTAGACATTGTAGATGGTGATATTTTGAACTTTAATGTCTATGGAGTATTCTGTATCAGGAACACTTTGGGTTATATCCTTGAGACCAGGCCGGATATGGGTTGCTAGGCCATGCTTGAGGTAGCACTTATAAGACACTAGAATGAGTCCTGGGATCTTTAGTCTATTGAGGGCTGTGTCAGGCACATGAGTTTCCTGGAGAGTCAAGACATCAATTGCTTTATCTTTGACTATTTTGCCAATGACTTCGGCTTTGGATTTAGATATCCCTTCTATGTTTAGGAAACAATCTTGAGGTAGTGTTGATTGAGGGACTGTAACATATTTTTCGAAGCTTGCCCTCCACCTAAACAAGCGACTCGATCCTTGTTTTTCTGGGCGACGATCGAGCCAGCATGGAACTTTAACTTTTGTATTCATCATAATGTAAGTAGTCCAGGAGGCTTGGAAACCTTTGGACGCCTTGTTTGAGACATTAGCTTCATGTTGCCTGTGATTCATCTCTGGGCTTCTTTTGTCTGAAGTACCAACAATGTACCACAAGGCAACACTACTGGAAGGGGGGGGGGCACGGGAAGGCTATCTCAATCCCCCCTTAGGAAATAATAATATAGTAATAATAAAATAATAATATATCTAAGAAGTGGATGAAGCCATGATGTTCTAAAATAATTGCATGGATTAATTAAATGAATTCAAATAAGTGAAACAAGCCTATAAAAACTCATTATTTTTGTATAAAACTTCAGAGAATGTACCAGATATTACAATAGTCAAGCACAATTTCTGTTGAATGATTAGTTTCCTTTCAGCAACTTTCTTTCAAAGAAAATAAAGTTGCTGTTATTTATCAGAACTAATTTCATCAGTCCTGAAAAACCATTTAGGAAGTTGGTAGGGCTTTAGAAAATTTGAGAGAACATAAGGGGTAATTTCATTATCTCTCTTATGTTCATCATCATCAAATTCCTGGCATGTACCTTCAAGGGGTGTACAGGATATGATAGTACTACATGAAAAACTTACATCATTACTAACTTCCTAACTACAATTTTCCTCCAAATCAATCTGTTATCTGCCAAGACTCCAATCTTAATCAAATCTTATATTTCTGCCTTCTAAGGTACTTTTTACTGTATTAATCCACCTATATCTTGGTCTTTTTCCTGTCAACCTGGCAGAAAATGCTTCTTTTGCTAATCTTTCCTCTCTCATTCTGTTTAAGTGACCATAGCAACTGAGATTAGCTCTGCTAATGTATTCCTGGATGCTGACAATGTCAAGTTCTTTCCTAATATCCTCATTTTTTATATGATATTGCCATTCATGCCATCTGATCATGCCCCTAATCTTTCTCAGGACCTCTCATATCTGTGTATTTCCATATTTAATGTACCATCTTCACTAAAAATCGTGCCTAAGTAGCTGAAATGTTTTATTCTATAGGTTCTCTATTCACAATGCAGTTCAGTGTTTCTGCCTATTTTCATTGTTTTTGCCTTTTTAATGCTGAAATTCATAGCATATTTATTACAACAGTTATTCAATTTAGTAAAATAAAGAGCTGAGATTAACATCTCCAATTTTGATATCAGGTTTAATACCACTTTCCTTCATAATTTGATCCATATAGATAATGAATAACAGAGCAGAGGGTATAATGTAATCCTTGTCTGATACCAGATTTAACATTAAACCATCTTCCTGTACTTCCTTCAATTCTAACTGCTGACTTACAACTCGAATAAAGACTAAATATTGCTTGATATGATGCCCCATTGACACCATACAACTGTAGCATTTTGAATAGTTTCTCTCATGGCACTTTGTCATATGCCATTTCCAGATCTACAAAACTTAAATATAGTTCTTTGTTATATTCCCATGATTTTTCAACTATTTGTGGTAAAGTGAAAATCTGATCCTGACAGCCTCTAATGGCCTGAATCCAGCTTGTTCTTCACAAGCTTCCCTTCCACAATCTTTCTCAGCTGATTCTCCAGTATACTTGATAAATCTTACCAGGAACAGCCATTAGGGAAATACCTTTTATATATGGGTACTATGAGAGCTCTACTCCAATCATCTAGCATTCGTCCCTCTGTCCTGGCCTTCTGAACTATGTAGTGAAGCCACTGTAAGACTTTTATTCCTCCATACTTGAGCATTTCTAGTCAAATATCATCTACTCCAGCCTTTCCACATTTCAGGCTTTTGATGGCTTTTTTCTACTTCAAGTAAGGATATGTATTCCTGATTGCATGCCTTGTCAGTATTTTTTTATCACTGTGCTGTCACTGATTGTTTCATTTAGCAATGTATTCATATATGCTTTTCAAAGTAGTTACTCCATACATCAAGGATATCTTTTTCTCCAGTTTTCATGTCGCCTTTATCATCTCTAATTCCTTTTACAGCACTCTTTCCTCCATTTCTGAGCTTTTTCAACAAACCTCCAGAACATTGTGTTACCTTCTTGATATTTATTTTCTATGTTTTCTTACCAAAGTCCACCCATAACTTTTGTTTAGCTAGTTTTACACAGTGTTTAGCTTTCTTACATTTATCTCTGTATTTTCTAAGAGCACAAGCTGACTTATTTGCCAGGAACTTTTGATATGCTTTTTGCTTTTCCTTCACTGCCTTTTTAACTTCCTATGTCTACCATGGAGTTCTGATTTTTCTATCCTTGCAGACAACATCACCACATACCTCTATGGCTGCATCAATCAATAAATTTTTTTTTTTTTTTTTTTTTCATGGCTTGCCACTGAATCTCCAAGGTTTGGTTGCTGTTCACAAACTCTTGCATTTTTTCTTGAAATATGTTTGTGTATTTTTTGTCTATAGTTCACATCTGAGAGCTGCTCAACTTTTTTACTTTAAAACTACTTTAAAACTTTCTTACATATTCTTTTTTAATGTGACATTCAGTTTTATCCTGCTCAAGACTAAATGGTGATCACTTCCAATTTCAAATCCTCTGTACACTCTAGTGTCCTGCACAATGCAGAAAATATCACTATCAACAATAACATGAGTCAATATGACTTTTCTTATTCTTGCCTCTTCTCTCCATGTGTGAACTTGTGCACATATTTATGTTGCTACATTGTGTTAGTGATAATCAGTCCATGTCCTGAGCAGAAATCCAACAGGTATTTGCCATTATTATTAGCTTTGCTCTTTTCTCCAAATTTTCCCAAAATATTTTTGTATGTCTGACAGTCATTTCCTACCCTGCTATTTAGATCCCCAACAAGGGCCAACTTTTCATTTTTCATTGTGCTTTCTCTAAAGCCTCAAAAAATTCCTCCACTTCTACCTTAGGAACCTTTTGTGGGAATACCATAGGCACAAATGTCTCATTGTCCAGTTTCCCATTCTGATATTGCGTGCCATTCAAGATTAGCCCCATATTTAGTGTTGAATACTATGGCTAATTCTTCTTTTCCTTGATTGTTATTGCCTGAATATAACATTTTGTATTTATTGCTTAGAAAGATCTCTCTCTCTCTCTCTTATGTTCATTATTCTAAAACACTTGTAACTACATCAACCCACTTCTATTTTGGTTTCCTTGTGATCTTTCTTCCTGCAATTTTTGCTTCTCCAATTCTGTTTAAGTTATCATACTATATTAGATTAGTTCTAATCACATATTCTTGAATATTAATATGTAAATTTCTTTTTCATTATTTTAATAGTTCTACAAATATTGTCATCTATTTGCTCCCATAATTTTTCTCAGACCTCATATCTTTGGTCTCTGGTCTTATCAGCTGTATTTTTTCCTTATCCATTCATTTGTTAAAATTGTTCTGAATACTGTCTTGTATACTGCTAATGTCATGTTTTAGCTCATTTCTCTCTTACTTCACACATTTATTTAACTAGCTTCTGAATATAACCACTCTTATTTCATTATCTGTTTATATATTTATTTAACCATTATCACAGAAAAATGCTTAAATAACTAAAAATGTGCAGTCACTAGTTGGAAGGAAGCAGGTTGTTATTGTCTTTTTTACTGCTGATTTTCATTCTAAATTTGTCATATTGGCTATTTAATTCAGCTAAGGATTTCTCAAGACTTGTTGATGCAGATTTGTTTAAAATAGTCAAAACACATCTAATAGTGTACAACTCTGTTTTTGATGTAATAACATTGAACCATCTTCTTTCATTTCTGACTTGATGATATTCAAGTTAAATGTAAGTTGCAAATCACAACTGTATAAGCTATGTATTGCTCTATATAAGGTTCCATTTACATCTTATAAATTTTGTTTTAAGCATTTTTTTTTCTCCCTGGAGTATTTTCTTTTTTAAGATTTTCACTATATTCCCATGATTTCCTGATTACTTGTTTTAAGGTAAATATCAAGTTTTGACGATCTCTTTTTAGCCTTGCTTTTACAGTTTTTTCTTAGCTCTTTCTCATATATACTTGAATAAATCTTTTGTGCACATTGAGTAAGGAAATTCAATTCTTACAGTTCTTATGATATAATTCTTACTGGAGGGCCCCCCCCTCAACGCCCACGTCACCCCCCACACACCGAGTTCTGGACTGGTAGGCCGGTTCTCCTTGAATTCAGATGACTTGAATTTTGAAGACTCGAAGGGGCCCCCCCTCTTCCGAGTTTTCGGCACCCAACTCCCTGAGTTCCGGACTGATAGGCCTGTTCTCCTTGAATTCTGATGACTCAAATTTTGAAGACTCGACACTCAGGGTAGTCCCGGAGTTTCAAAACGTTTCAAATAACTTGACAAAAAACGTGACACAAAAATGTTACAAAAAAAGTCTTATTTTATATTATAGAGTAGATATTCTCATAATTCTTACTCGTACGTTCTATTTTATTTCCTCTTTTATGGATGGTTGGAATGCTTTTCTCCAATCATTTGGAATTTGACTTTCTGACTGGGCTTCTGAATTATGCACTGTAGCCACTGCAAAATTTTTATAGATATTTGATTATCTTCAGTTTTTAATATCACCTTCATGATGTTTGATTTCTTTTTTTGGAACTCTTTATCTCTTTCTAAGCTTGCTTAGTAAACTCTAAAAAGCTTGATTAACTAAAGGAGCTGTACAAACTCTCCAAAACAGGTTACAAGCATCCATGTCTTATGTGAAATTTAAGCTTTCAGCTGTTGCAGCACACTAAGTTATGAGGAAGGCACACAGTTTGCCACCTACCTTCAGAATATTTATCTTCTATATTCTTTATGGGAAGTTTCCTAGACCTTTAGCTACTTTTATACATTGCTTTTCTACGTATTTCCCTGTATTCCCTTGAGTAGAACTTATAATATGTAAACTGTGGCTTAGAATTAAAAAATCAGAATTAAAGTAAGTGCTTTAACTGCTGTGTTAGAGCATTTACTTTAATTAGAATACAATAACACTTGACATTTCAGTCTTTATATTGATGTCATGATTGATAATATGCACACATTGGACTTCTGGTTAAGTATCAGTTTCAGTTAATCCTGGTTTCTGTATCTAATATATTGGTTATTTATGTTTGGAAAATTGCTGGAGTTCTTATTCTAGATGTTATGCAGGTTGCAGCCATCAAAATCCTTGAGACTTTTATGCCATGATTCTTGCTGAGATTAGATTGATAGATTAGCATCTTGCAGGTTTCTTTGTATTTGCATTTGTACCAGATTTTGGTATGATGTAAGGACTGCCTTTTTAGTCAATTCTATGGCACATTTGAAGTGCATGATGAGAAAGGCCTGATTTTTATTAGCAAAGAATTTAATGTGTCATTTGTGTTCTTCTTTTCATTTTGGATTGTATCCTGTTTCAACTATGTAGCATAAGTTACATGTATATCAGATCTGAATATACACCTGGGTAATCGAAAGAAGAAAGGGGATCTTTATTGGCACCCTATACTTTTTAATTTTTTTGTGTGTGGTTAAATGTGGCCTTAATGTTACATTTTTTCAGTATTCTGTCTATTTTCTTGACCATGGGCTCTGCAAACCCCCCCCTCCTCCAGCTAACTTTTATATGGAACATTTCAAGCATTAAGCTCTACATTCACTGACTCTAAAACAATTTAGAGTCAGTAAATCTAGCCTTGTCTTAAACACTGATCTCTTCACTATTCTAAGGTGGAGGTGAAGAAACTTCAGTGAATTTCAATGCTACTGAAACATATTCCTGATTTATTTCTTGTAGAAAGATAATTACTTCACTTTCTCTTTTGATAATATTTCAACCCCCCAATCAAGATTGGTGTTTTTTTTTTTTTGGATTGACTTTCACATTGAGCCTATCCTGGTGCAAACATGTCACATCCATGGCCTCCAAAAAAACTTGATATTCTCTTTCGTTCAAAACACCATTTGTACAATTTGTGACACTTGATAAATCCCTAATCTGCCTGTAGAATGCTTGATGCTGTTAAGAAGAATGAAGTATGCTTAGTATATGACCCCTCCCTTCAATAATTTTCTCATATATGCTTATATATTTCTCATATATTTCTGTATTATGTTTTTTTTTAATAGTATTTTCAAGGGTACTGCTCCACCAAACTGGCTATCACAATTCCTCTACTTTCTTCTAATCCTATAAGAACATGACCATCTTCTGGTGCCAATATCTACAGACAGTTCTGCTCTCTTTATTGAATCAACTTCTCATACTGTTCTTTCATTCTGTCTACCGCTCTACTTTTAAATATCCTTTCACATACTGCCATTACTTTGAGAAACATCAACAGATTCCTCCTTTCTTCCTAATCACTAGCCCATGTATGGCACTCTTTTAACCTTCTATCTGTAGATTTGACATAAAAAATAATTTCTAACTATATTTGATTTTGAATATTAAATAATGGAGGTCTGTAGTTCTTTATTCATCCTTTGCTGAGCATCACAGGAGTGATGCTCAGCGAAGGATGCTTAGTTTTCACTATGCGCTTTTTAACAACTCATTTTTGTTTTGCATGTATAATCATATAAATTGATTTTTTTTAATTTTTTTATTTTAAATTGATGAAAAGTGACTAGAGTCTTGAATAGTGCCATCAAGACTGGTCTTGATGGCACTATTCAAGTATCCCAAAGTATCCTCTAAAGTATCCTGTAAAAACATCTCACATTTTGAATGATATGGATGATGATCCTGGTCCTTAAGTTATTTTAAAAGTTTTATGTTACGAATAGGAGAATGCCTGTTACTTGAATGTGTCAGATAATAGAATGTTGGGAAACAGGCTTTTATTGTGTGTATATATTCTGAGAACGTTAAGCTTAAACATGTTTGTTTTCAATTGCATCAGTTCATGAGAGACATCATCTATCATTAAACACTATTTTTAGAGGTAATTTATTTATTATAAATAAATAATTATGCTTAATATTGGAAAGAGAAAATTTAAGCTATACAGATCAGATTTTCAGAATTTGTTTCATATTTATAGATTACTTGTATCAAAAAAAAATATACTTTTTTTTGATACTTTCATTAGTTTGTACTTATTGTTTTATATTAATTGTTCTTTTACTTTAGGTTTAGTATCTGATGAAGAACTAGCAAAAGATCTTTCAGGTGTGACAGTTGTTTATTCTTAAAGCATTATAGATTAAAACATTGATGCATGAACCATATCTTGTTTTCCAGAAAAAAACAGAATGAAAGCTAAGGAATATATAATTGCATAAATATGACCTTTAATCTATTTAACATATTCTTCATAGAAATGAAATGCTGGCATTATACCGAATGCCAGTATCAATTTACAATCATCATCAGTTTCCTGATATGTAACTTCAAGGGATGTACAGGATACTCTGAGTACATGATTATGTTTATATTATTACTATCAACACTTTTCCTTCAAAGTCTATCACTTGTTAGCACTCCAATATTATCATATCTTATAGTTTTGTCTCTTGTAGGTCACCTTCTGACTGCATCATTCCACCTAAATCTTGGTCATCTGGGTTTTTTCCCCTCGAATCTTGGCATCAAACACTGTTTTGTTATCCTCTCCTCTACCATTCTGTTTAAATATTCATATAACCACTTCAGATGAGTTCTGTTCACGCATTCTAAATACTAACAATATCAGTTTCCTTCCTTTCTAAGATTTTCAATTTTAATATGATTGTACCTAATTTTTCTCAGAACTTTCATATCTGCCATTTCTAGTCTATGCTTTAATAAATGTTTTAACCCATCTCTCAGCTATGTAAGCTAAAATTGATTTGAACACTTGTATACTGCTAGTTTAGTGTTTTTGCTGATTTCCCTCTTATTTCATATAAATTTATTTACTTTGCCATCTTCACTAAAGAGTGTGGCAAAATAATTCACATAGACAGGCTTATACGTTGGTTATGCATGACTAAATCACTTAAGGAATTCACAATGTAGATAAGAATATAAATTAAATTGCACTTTAATAAATATTTCCAATATTTCGGCAATGTCATGTTGCCATCTTCAAAAGGAACTTACAAAAAAGGCACATGCACGTAGGCACTACAACACAGTAACTGAGAATGAAGTGATGAAGCTATTGTTCTCCTAAAAGTTCTGATGGTGGCCCCTAGCGGGCTAAGTAAGTGTCCTTGGCCGTTGGGCTGAAGGTCTGCTGATGTAAGTCTCCCAAATTTGGGGCAGTCTCATACAACCAAATTTGTTGAGGTTTGGAGAGTTTCTTAGGGCTGAGGCTGATTCCATGAATAGTCTTTCGAATTTGTATTTGCTGCAGTGTATTATAGTTTTCTTCCACCGTATTCTGCGGCATGTATCCAGAGCATGGGCTGCAAGACCAGAGTGACTGTTCTTGTGTTCCGAAATTCTGATATTCGCTGTCCTGCCTGTTTGGCCAAAGTAAGACAGTTTACAGCTGCAAGGGACCTGGTATACACCAGGTAGGTCTAGGGGAAGTGGTTGGTCTTTTGTGGAGCGGATAAGGGATGCCAATTTTCTGTATGGTCTGTAACAGGGGGTCAAGTCATGTTTTTTTAAGATTTTGGTAATTTTTTCCGAGGTGCCTCAGATGTTGTGGAGGGGAGAGGGGGGGGGGTTGTGGTTTGTTGGTTTCAATATATATATATATATATTTTTTTTGGGTGGGGGTAGCCATTGGTTGAGAAAGTGTTGAGGATGTGTTTAGGGCCTTGTTGTTAGAGCAGAATTAGTTTAGCCCTGTTGTATAGTGTTTTCACCATTCCATATTGTTGTGAGGGGGGGGGGGGAATTGGTGAATGTACCTGCCTGTATGGGTGGATTTTCTATAAACTGAGAAAACCAAGGTTCCATCAGGCTCGCAGGTGACTAGTGTGTCTAGGAAAGGGAGGCTGTTGTTTTCCTCTTTTTCCAGGGTGAACTTGATTCTGGGGTGTTGGTTGTTTAAGTGTGTTAAGAAGGAGAGGAGTGTATCAGAGCCATGTGGTCAAATAGTGAACACATCATTAATGTAGCAAAGCCATATGGTTGGTTTTTGTGGAGCAGAGGCGTTTTCTTCGAAGGTCTCCATAAAGAAATTGGCCAAGGGTGGGGAGAGTGGTGAACCCATGGCTGTCCTTTCTATTTGTTTGTAGAATTTTTCCCTGCCAAATGAAATAGCCTGAGTTCATTGTGAACTGAAATAGGGCTGAGATATCGGGAGAAAATTTAGCTTGGATTAGCTCTAAAGTTTCCTTGAGTTTTAATACCAATCTTGAACTCTAGTGATGTTCAGTTGGGGGTGGGTTTTAGTATTTGTTCCAGTAGCTGACTTTTCACTGTTTGCCCTGGTTCCCTGGCGAAAACAACAGGGGGGGGGGCTTGTTTTCGCATGGCGACACCCCTGCCATCATGAAATTCTGTTGTTGTACCATCATTTTTTATTTTGGTTTAAGGCAATAAGAATACAATTTGGTCGGCTAAATCCCAAATTACCAGCCCATCCTCGTTTGTTCAGTATCCAGGTAGCTGTCGTGACGTTCTATTTTCATGTTATGTTCTAAATCCGCCATCTTGGTTCGAGTCACTCTTATAAATAAAACAACTAATTGCAAATTGATCACCGATCCAAAAGTAGGGAAATTTATAATTATACTGCGCTACCCTATTTCCAGATTAGTCTATATAAAATAGTAGGATCAATTCTTAATTAAGTTAGCAGTCTTCTCATTAGGCCGAATTATTTATTACTCTACTTGGGGCACCCGCAAGATTCGAATTTTTTTATGAACGGTGCAATAAAGGGGAGTTCAGGCAAACACAATATTTAGATTAACAAAATAAAGCATTTAATATACGATATATAGCAAATACATGAATTCTACTTTTAAATGAAACAATACAAATAACTCAATACATCTTGCTAAGTCACTCATTCCAATTCAATGTTCTAAACTTTAACATACAATTCACTGCTTCAAAATTATAAATTTTCTTAATTCAAGTTAATAAAACAAAACTTCTCATTTGATCAGTCTGCACACATCTATCAGTTGTACTTAATGTTTAATTTCACAGCAGGCACTAATCAAGGTAGACATTATTCCAAGCAATCTTATTTCGGACCTTGAACTTCGAAGATACGCTATAGTTAATGTTAGAATAAACAAACATGTATGACTACTCTTACCAGATACAATCTTCAATACATCAATTTATTGCGAGCAGACTTATGAATTAACTCATTTGAGCTAGCGGAACACATTAAATAAAATTCTCCAACGCTTTAACTGAACTACTGTTAATCGCGCATCACTACTCTAAACAACAGCGATAAGGTACTGATATCCTTCCTTGTTTACTTTCCTGCAATTAGTTAAATTCATTATAATTCTTCTCAGGGCAACATAGAATTAAGACGTAATCCTAGATTAACTGGAACTAATCAGAATTTCCCACTGAATGTCCAGTTCTTTATTTATCCGATTACGAGATCAATTTTTCCTCTTTAACAACAGTTGATTTCACTTGCAGCTGAGTATAAGTTTCACTACGTTTTCTGCTCACTTCTAAACACTATTCTCTTGAACTTCTGCCCTAAAGAATTTATAATTTTTCTTTCACTTCCTTCCTTATATCCTACTTTCCTTCAGGCTCTGCAAAACTCTCCCCTTTTCTCTCATTCAAATTCTTATTGCCCCTCTTTCTCCTTTCTGGTTCCAAGGTCACGCACTCTTCGACTCGTGGTTGTTTATTTCATGCGTCTCCATGACAACGCATGAACGTGAACATTTCGCTAATGTAATACAACGCTCTACTCTTACATAACTCATTACATAACATTAAAATTTCACAAATAAGAATAAACAGAATATTTGAGCTACATAATCAGCTCTTTCATTACGTATACAATTATTTATAATAATACTTTTCGTTACATCATATATATATATATATATTTCAGTTATTATAAATTTTACACATATTATTGCCTAATAAATTAATAGTAGGTTAAGTTTAGAATAAATAATTAAATAGTAATCCTTAATTAAGGAATAATAAATAATTTTTATACAAATCATGATTAATACATAATAAGCAATGTTAAATGTGAATGAAAAAAAAATAAATTACACAACATAGTTTCATTCACAATTTAACAATACCAACGGTGCCCCATGAGAAGGTGAGGATTGGACATTAGGTCAGAAACCCTGATCGGTTCTCCACATTCCTTTAAAGGCTATGTGGAGGTCTCCTCTCAGTTATATAGCTTTGATCCTTAAGCACCCCATATAATGGTCCATTTATGATATTTAGAGTGGAATAGGGAATATATGTTTCTGTACCAGTAAGGATAACTCCATTGATACATGCAGTGCATATGTTTGGGCCTGAAGGCTGAAAAACAGTCAAGGGAATGAGATTATTATTATTATTTTATGGACACCTGCATGGAGTCTGAAGACTCATCAAGGGAGATCCAAACTGTCCACAATCTATCATTGCTCTCCTTGAACCCATTAACAGACAAAGCACTCACAATTGACTTTGGCAACCCATTCCACTCATTCATAACTCTCCAAGCAAAAAATATAGTCCTCGCACTCCTAACTACACCTTTATTCAACTTCCAGGGATGATCCCTTGTTTTGGTCCCTCTGGCCAGGTACTGAAATAGTTCCCCTTCATCAATCCTATAAAACACTTTACGCAACTTAAATGTTTCTGTCATATCCCCTCTTTTTCTCCTATTAACTAACTTCTGTAATCTACACACCTTCAATCTATCCTCATAGGGAACATTCCACAGACCACTCACCATCTTGGTTGTTCACCTCTGAATCCTCCACCTCCTCCTCATCCCCAGTAGACCAGACCTGAGCACGGTAATCCAGATGCAGACATATCAAGGCCATATAAAGAGGAATAACAACTTCCTTATCTTTACTTGATAATGTGTTCTTCAACACCCAAATAATCTTATGGGCTACCTTTGCAACCTTAGCAATATGTCCTCTGAACTTTAACTCTCTGTTTACCACGACCCCTAAATCTCTAACTTCATCTATTTCCTGGAGTACATACAGTTCCATCAATGTGGTACACAGCTTGTAATCTATTCATCCCAGAATGCATAACATTTTTCTTCACATTACATTGATACTTGTTATCTTTTGCCCATACTGATATTGTGGGCAAAAGATAATGGTATTGGTGGTTACTTTCAAATTCACTTCTTTATTTACTGATGTACTACTAATAGACACTCTTAAGTCTCATTTCCCCCTGATATTTTCAAATTATCATACTATGTATGCAGGCTAAAATCTACAAACAGATTAATGGTCCCCCTCCCCCATTTAGCTAACTTTTACACGGAACACTTCAAAAACAAAATGCTTACCACAGCTATGTACAAGCTCTTAGTGTGGCTGCACCTTGTTGATGTGTTTGCTATTTGACCCCATGGGCAAGACACTTGGGATCCTTTTGTTAACTACCTAAACAGCCAACATCCCAAAATTCACTTCACACACACACAGGAAGATATCTACATAAACAATCACATCGTCTTCCAGCCCAATCTAAAAACAGTATGGTACTCTAAAAGGGCGATTTGTCCAATGATATAGCTCCTTCCACAGAACTTAAATATCACTGCCATACTTTCCTGAAGAATGGCTGCAGCTCCTATAAAATACTACATGTCCCCCCTCTTACTTCCTCTCCTCAAACATACAAGAACAAAACGAGCACTATTCCTATTCCCTATGTCCGAGGTACATAACAAAAGATAGCCAAAAAAAAAGTGCTAAAAAAAATTACCTTTGTATCACATGTTAAATTAGCAACTCTGATCCACTCGTCTAAGGAAAAACTCCATCCTCTAATATATCCGGGAGTGTATGAAGTTCCTTGTGACTTGGCCTATTATGGACAAACAGGAAGATCTGTTAACATCTGCCTTGGAGAACATAAAAAATACATTTTCTACTATTATTATGGGATGACTTGACTGACAGACTATGCTTTGAACTCTTCCTTCATACAGGATTAGATGGAAGAAAACTAATGTACTATATAGAGGTCATTAGAGGTCAGAAAGATTATTTTTTAGTCAGCCATGGCTATGAAACATTCTCTTAACACGAACAAGTAGGTTGCATTAGTTAGCCAAAAATTTAGGAGACTGTTATCTTAAGATAAACTCCTACATAACTGTAATTCTTATTTTTTACGACATTAGAGGGCACCGAATTAGGACTTCAGCTCTTTTGTCCATTAAAATTTGAATTGTTTCACTTACTCATTGTTGCGTGTAAACTGTAACATATTGTTTTATGCTCTGAAAATGCTGGCTTGAAATCCAGCAAAACAAAAGCCAAAGAACATACACGTGATGCCGAAAACAAAAGGGAAGAAAAAAGCGGACTTGCAGCACACATCCCTCAAAGAACATCACACAGTAAATTGGCAAGCATCCTCCATGCCTTATTTAGAAGAGAAATTACTTTGACAGATTGTTCAAGGAGTCTTCCAGTGTCATTCACTCACAAGGTGGAACTTGTGTAATCGGAACACAAGTTCGTATGCTTATTTGCACAACAAACATATTACCAGTGACAACAGAAATCCTACATAAAATGCTTTTTTGCATCTTATGCTCATTCTGAGATACTTCATTCATCACTTGATTTTTCAGTGCTGACCTGATGTATTTTGTTGTCATTGGGCTTTGTTGTAACTATCTTTGCTTCAAGCAGTAGGCAGAGTGAATGCTTGCATATAACCAATATTAAACTGAGGAAAAACTGTTTCTGAACAGTTAGGACAAACTGTTCTAAATTTGTATATCTGTATATCAAAAGTTCAGAATTGTTTTTCCACTCTTCAAATATTCTAAATTTCTTCCTCATTAATGAACTGTCCAAGCATCCTTAGGACCTACTGCTGTGATTTCATTTGGTATGGAGATTTGGAGGAGAGCACTTGTAAGATGATAAAAGGAGACTTCACAATTTCAGATCAACTTATTCCAGATTTCTGCAGTTTCACATATATAAATTATTCCACAATTATAAATAGTTATTTTTATTAGCTTTACCCATTACAGTTAAATTTTTATTACTGACAATTTTGGAGAAAAGGAAAAAGTTAATGGTATGTATATCTGTTGAATTTCTGTTCAGGACATGGACTAGCCATCACTAACACAATGATCCAACATAAAGATATGCACAGGTATACATGGAGAGAGAGAGAGAATACAAGGAATAAGAAGTCTTATTGACTGTTATTGTGGGTAGTGATATTTTCACACTAAATCTGGATGTGAGTATGCAGGATATTTGAAATAGGAAGTAATCACCATTCAGTTTTGAGCAGAATAAAATTGAATATCATATTGAAAAGAAAATATGTACTGAAAATATGTAAGAAAGTTTTAAAAAGAATCAAAATGAGCTGCTTTCAGAAGTAAACTGTAGATTTAAGTAGATAAATATTATTGGAAGGAAAATGGAGTTCAAAAACAACAATCAAACCTTGGAGATTCTATCAGGGTTTGCAGGAAACATTGATTGATTTAGCCAGTGAGGTATGTGGTGAAGTTATCCGATAAGCATAGAAAAATCTGAAATCCATGGCAGATCCAACAAGTGAAAGAGGAGGCAGTCAGTCCTGGTAAAGAAGAAAGTATATCAAAAGTTCCTAGCAAATACAGAGAAAAGTGTAAGAAAGCAAAATAAAAGTAGTTAAACAAAAAGTCATGGTAAGACTCTGCTAAGAATATAGAAGGTAAATATCAGAAAGGTGACAAATTGTTCTGAAGGCTATTGAAAAAGCTTTGAAATGGAGGAAGGAGTTTAGTAAAATGAATCTGAATGATAAAAGTAATCATAAAACTGACATGAAAAAGGTAATTGGAAAACTGAAATGATAAAGGTAATCGGAAAACTGAAGATAAAGATATCCTAGATGTCTGAAATAATTATTTTGACAGACTATTAAATGAAAGAAGTGACAGAACAGAGGTAGAAAATATTCAAGGAATGTAATCAGGAAATTATCATAAACCTAAAAAATTGGGAAGGCAGCTGTTGTAGATGACATTCAACCCAAATACGTGTCATAAATGTATTTGGGTTGAATGTAAATATTGATTGATGGAGGTATAAATGCTTTACAGTGGCTCTGCTGTATAATTCAGAAGGAATGGTCAGAAGATCAAATTTCAGATGATTGGAGTAGAGCTCTATAAAAAGGAAAATAAAACATTGTGAGAATTACAGACAATTTCCCTATCAAGTGTTCCAGGTAAGATTTATGCAGGCATACTTGAGAAGAGGCTAAAACAAATGGTGAAAGAAA